>NW_006239597.1:91313-94125 GCF_000226075.1 Solanum tuberosum | reverse complement strand
TTGGGTTGGGGGGGGGGGGGGAGCAAGTGTAATCTGATTATATATGAGAAAGTGTTAGGTCTGAGGTTTCACATATTAATTTTGATGATACCAAATTGACTTAATTTAATAAAAGAACATTTACTTGTTGTAAAAAAAAATTTTGGTGCAAAATTATTTAATGAAGAAGAATTTGGTGAAGATCTAAACAAATATAGAAAGGAAGATATTATGAGATGGAATTTCAAGAGAAGATACATATGGAAGAAAATAACTTGCCCAAATCAAGATACAAAAATCATGGAAATAATATTTACTAGGATCCTATTGAAGGAAATATTCTACAAAAGGAAAAGATCAAGATCAATCTGTTACTTAAGGAAGATCAAATAATTATGTAGTACCAAGATATGTCTGAAGTTTCAAGTTCACAAAAGATTTCATATTCAGAGTGATAAAACTTAAATTTCAAGAAGATTATTCAAATCAAGAAAAAATAAAACTCCAGGGAGTTCAAATTATTGTCATCATCTCTATTAGCTTAACATAAGGAATCAAGAAAGGAATGCCAGCAAAATCATTGAAGCGAATATTTTGTGCAATCAATTGAGGAAAGAATTCATCAAATAATGAAGATATTACTTCAAATCGAAGATTCACTATATCAAGACAAATAAAGCAAACAAGAAGATTCCTTGGAGCATGATGAACCACTATTTTAAGAAGTATTGAATTGATTCATCACGCATTCATACATATTTTCGTCTCAACCACTCTCAAGTTTCTTTATTCTACTCTTCATAAGCATTGTAATTCATTGTCGATTTACTGTGTAGTCAAAAGAGAGAATAGGAAAAAAAATTGTTTAGTGAGACATTGTATTAAGAGGTTGTGTCATAGCTTGTTCCTTTGGTGAAGCTAGTGAAAATTAAAGAGTCGTTATTGGTGAGCGAGTCAAAACTATTGACGATAAAGGAAACTAAAGATATGGAACAGGTTGAACAACATGGTTCAATCAGTGTACAATTGGAGTTAGAGTCACACTAGGATTAGGCTATTACTTATATTGACTAGGCTGCTACTTCTTGTACTAGGTGAAGTTGACTAGTATTAGATTATTTATAATTGCAGTATTATTGTAGTAGTAATAGTTATTGTAGTAGAACTCTAAGTATAGTGAGCTTAGGACTCTACAATCCACTTCTTATATAAGGGGTATTTACTCAACTTTTTTAATCTTCAATACAATCCTTGATTTCTCTTATTCTTAAATGAGAATTCTATATGGTATCATAGAATTAAAGCTCTTCCGCTGTGTAAAGTATTGTTAAAAAAATATACGTTAAAACTGCAATGGCCCCCTCTACCAACATTTTGTCCACCTCCTCACTTCACCACCTCATTGTTGTTTGTTCCATTAAACTTAAGTTAACAAACTATCTCATATGGAGGACACAAATGGCCAGTTGATTCAGATGATGAGACAAACCTATATCATCATAGAGAATGAACTAACTAAAAGTAGTTACGTTGTTCCACAAGAAAGACTGTTGAGAAAGTTGTAGTTGTTGAGAAGGATGCAGAAGATAGTGGCAGCATTGATGACCGTAAGGATAAAGATGTATTGTTAAGTATTTGGATCTCATGCACCTTGACAGAAGAAAATATGTACGTAATTGTGGGCTACTCAACTGCCAAGGAGATGTGGAAATTCTTGGAAAAAGCTTATCTTCAAGCAACAAAAGAATATAGAACGTTTTAGCCCAAACAACTGCAAAGTATTAGGCTAGGAAAAAAAATATTGATGAATACATTAAGGAATTCAAAGGCATATGTGCTGGCCTTGCAACCATTCACAAACATGTGGATGAAGATAGTAAAGTAATTGTAACATCCGGCGATTTGAAATAATTATGAAGAGGCTTAGAATGGGAAATAGTCATTTTTGGAAAGATTTAAAAATCTGGAAATTTGGCTAAGTATGGAAAAGGTGAGTTTTTGGCCAACTTTGAGCAGTCATAACTTCTAGATCAGGATGAGTTAGATGTAGTTGCAGTTATGGTTGCAAAGCTCGTGGAATGATCTTTCCAACGCCACCAAGTTTGCTCAATTCCGAGTTCGTATGAGTGAGTTATGCCCTTTGGAAGTTGGACAGTTGGCAGGGAGATCCGTCCGGAAATTGTAAGGGTATTTTGGTCTTTTCCCCTAGCCAATTGTTTTGGTTATATTGTTGTGTTAGACTGATTTTTAGATCAGTTTGTTCTTTTTTAAAAAGAGTGAGAGTTAGGGTTTGAGAGTGAAGAGGAGAAGAAGAGGAGTAAGAGAAGAAGAAGCAAGGTTTCGCCAAAGATCGTCGTGGATATCGTCAGGGGTGATCCCTTCTAGGTATGTGAGTTCATAGTGTGGGTTGTTTCTCTCCCCCACACTCCACACTCGTTTTATTATTGAGAAAAGATTGGTTATGTTGTTGAAGTTGTTGAAGTTGTTGGGTTGTATTGTTGATGTTGTTGTTTGTGTTGTTGAAGTCCCTTGTTGGTTTGGGCATGTTTCCGGATGTGTTTTTGCGTTGGAAATCTATTGTATGTTGAGGGATTTATGATTCTAAGTGTTTGGGGCTGGAACCATTGAAGAGTAGAAGGTTTAGAGTTTGAGAAAAGAGGGAGAAAAGTCGAGTTTTCTGGGAAAAGGGGTGGCGCGTCGCGCCTGCCAGCGCGCCCCAAAAGGGGTTCTGAATTTTCCCCCTTGGGGCGGCGCGCCTAGCAGAGCGCCAGCAGGCCCCTCTGAACTTTGAGGGCTGGCGCTCCGCGCCTTGCAGAGCGCCAAGGACGCCAAG
>NW_006239597.1:84391-90258 GCF_000226075.1 Solanum tuberosum | reverse complement strand
TCCAGATCTCCTGCTAGCCTTTGTTGCTTAGTTCCAGCTCGCATACTCGTACATTCCATGTACTGATGCCAGTTGGCCTGCATCTTATGACGATGCAGACACAGGTACCCCGGATCAGCATCCTGCACGCCGTTGATCCAGCTGAGCACTCCAGAGTCAGTGGTGAGCCTCCTTGCTTTCTGGAGGACTCGGTTATTTTGTGTTCCTAATTTTGTTTCGTTAGGATGTTGCGGGGTCTGTCCGAACATCCATCTCAGTATTTTTAGAGGCTTCATAGACAGTCAGTCAGCTAGTATTGAGTCTCTCATCTATGTATACATGTAAATATTCTATTTTGAGACCCGAGTTGCCCTTTTGGGCCAGATTTTATCAGTTAAGTTGTTTTATGTCTTTGCATGACATTGAGTTATTCTGTTGAGTCAGGTTTCCACTGAGTTAAGAAAGCCAGGCCAAGGTTCGCTTGGGTCCAGCAATGGTCTCCGGGTGCCGGTCCCGCCCAGGGTGTAGGCTCGGCGCGTGACAGTAATCAATTTTGCTAAAGGTTTAGATCTCAAGTACAAGACCTTCGGGACTTTCATGTTAGGTAAGGCACCATATCCCACCTGTAATCAATTTGTTAATTCTCTCATGAGTTTTGATATAACGGAATATGAAGAAGAGGTGCCACAACAAAATCATAATATGTCATTCTCTGCCCGAAGGGGCAGGGGAAGAGAAAACAACAACTTTAACTCAAGAGAAAGAGGCTTTAAGCCTGCTGGATAGGGAATATATTCTCAAAACAATCTATATGGACATGTTTCTCCGAACAATCAAAGTTTCCTAAGTGGAATAAGGAAATGAACATTATTGAGGCATGTGAAATCAGTGGTAGGAATAACCACATTGATCTTAAGTACTTTTATAGGTGGGACTAATCTTATCAATCTACAGATGAACTACCACAAGCATTAGTTGATGTCAATCTATGCATCACACGATAACCAGTCACAATGCAAGGAAACACCACCTATCACTTGTTTCATACCAAAAAAATCGACGAAGCAATTCTTTGTTGGGTTTCGAACCAAGCTAGGAGTAATTGATCCTCCACTCTCTAGCTTGAGGGGAAGTGTTGACGAAAAGGGGAACTAAAGATATGATACAGGTTGATAAACATGGTCCAATCAACGTACAACAAGAGTTAGAGTCACACTAAGACTAGGATACTTATATCGATTAGGCTTCTACTTATTGTACTAGCTGAATTCGACTAGGATTAGATTATTTATAATTGTAGTATTATTATAGTAGTAATAGTTATTGTAGTAGGACTCTAAGTATAACTAGCTTAGGACTCTACAATTCACTCCTTATATTAGGAGTATGTTCTCGATAGTATTAATCATCAATACAATCCTCGATTTATCTTATTCTTACGTGAGCATTCTATAAAAACCAATTGTTGTTCATTGTTGGTGAGCGAGTGAAAACCAATCTTTGTAAACGTTGGTAGAGAATGTGGAACACCACAAAGGTTGTACTCAACTCAAATTACAAAGAGCTTAAAGAGATAACCTCCTCTCATATTATATTCTGCTCTCTTTAATATTTATTGGGAATTTATATTGTTTAAATCAAAGTACTAACAATTGTGTACATGTTGTCTCATTATCAGTCGACTGGATCTAAAGAGTAGTTAACTATCAATTGACTGGATTTGGAAAGTAGTCGATAAGATTTTAAAAGGATTACAATTTACCTCCTATTGTACTTTTATAAAGAACAAGTGTAATCGAATTATATGAGATGGAACAAGTGTATTTTGGTTTTATATGAGAAAGAACGTGTTTCTATGTTTTTCATAGACTTACCTTTGGCATTCTTAAGTAGTTTTTAATTTTTAGTTTCATTCTTTAACAATGGAGGTTTTCAGTTCTTAAATTGAGTTTCTTGATAGAAATTGAGGGGATTTCGATTACTTTGTGTTAGGTTTGTGAATCAAAGAGAGTTTGGTAGAAACAAATCGATTCTAGATGAGTTAGGACCTGAAATTGATAGAAAAAATTTGTCGAATTTTCTGGGGTTTTGGGTGGGGCGGCGCGCCCTTAAGGCACCAGAACCTAGGCACTGAAGGTTTGGGGTTGGCGCCATGCGCCTGCAGTGCGCCCCAAAATCCTCACAGCATTTTGAGAAATGGCGCCCTGCGCTAGGGTCGTCAGGCCATTTTCTTCTCCATCCTTCATTTCGTATACATTCTTTCGAATCGTGTCTACATTCTCTTCTTGATATTAAATCTTAATGTCTTAGTTAATACTTGAGAGATCCTACATGTCTTAATTTACATTTCAAATTTAAGTGAGTTTGAGAGGAAAGTTCAAGAGGTCTTTTTGAGTCATTTTGAGAAGTCTTTTAAAATTAGATATAGTTTTGAACTAAGTCTTGAGAAAGTGAGTATGAGAATCAGAAGTACTTTTATTGAGTTGATTTTTAGTTCTTGAATTTCTAATCCTTTTTTAAACTTTATTCCTAATTTTTGAATTGCTATAGGTTATGCATTGAGGTTCTTGAGTTGATTTGTTCATGTTCATATATCAGCATGAACCCTATGAATTGATTATTCTTCAGATGAGTAGTATCGTTGAGTTCTGAGTTCTTGAGTTCTGAGTATTGAGTTTCCTATAATGTCATTGAGATCCTTGAGTTAGTTCGTTCATGTCTATATTTCAGCATGAACTCTATATTAAGTTATAAATCTTGAGAATCTTTTAAAGCCAATATTTGAGTTTTAAACTGAGTTTTTGAGGAAAGTTTAAAGAGACATTTTGAGTAAAGTTTAAGGGAACTAAGTATTCCCAAATGTATCATTTTTACATTGAGAAAAGAGAAACTTTGATTTCTAAAAAGAGTTTATGAGTTCAAAGGTAATTTCAAAGCAGTTTCCTCTTTTAAGAGGATAGTTTGAGCAATTATCTCAAACCACAGAAAGAGTATATATGTTTTACACATTTGTGCATGACTATATATTATTGGGAGTAGTATTGAGCACCGATATGGGGATGAGTTCAGACAACTCAAAATCCTCATAAACCATGTATGCCAACATGGGTAAAGGATCATACAGTGGATCCACTTAGTTGAGGTGTTCTATACCCCGGCAAGGTATAGGTCAGTTCTGGAAGCATGGGCGAGACGATATATCATCACATAGGTCATAGTGATGGTTTTTGGTTAGAGAATCTCCCACATAGAGGTAAAAGTGTATTTTTATTATATCACTTATTATGTTGAGTTTCAGAGATGAGTAAGTGTTTTTTGTAAAGTATTAAATGATTTCATTCCCAATTAATTCTTTACATTCAGGCGAGTTTATGTTTTATCTATTACGGTCTTATCAGTTCAGTTATTTGTTATTCAATTATATTACATACTCATACATTCAATGTATTGATGTCATTCGACTCACATCTTTTATGATGTAGATATAGGTTCTTAGGATCCTCAGCAAGAGTCCGTTAAGATCACTTCGTCAGCTTTTGAGTAAGACCTCCTTGCTTCTGGAGGACTCCAATTTTTATGAGTTGTTAGTAGTAGTTCTCTTGAGGAGTCGCGAGTTTTGTCCCGACACTCATCCTTGTATACAGTAGAGGCTTCATAGATAGATAGGTTTGGAGAATCTTTCAATTTTCAGATGTTTTATTTAAACTTATGTTTCATACTCAGTATATTTGGCAAAGTTTTGAGATTCAGTAAAAAAAATTTACACATTTATTTCACTTTGATGTTTATGTATGCTCGAGGGAGTCTTCTGCTTGTAGTCAACCAGGATGATAGTTCGCTTGGGGGCCATCAATGGTTTCTCAGGTGTCGGCCACGTCCAGGGTGTAGGCTCGGATCGTGACAATATTTATTTGCAGACGACATAACATTGATTGATGACACGCAAGATAGAGTTAATACAAGGTTGGATGTTTGGAGACAAACTCTGGAGTCCAAAGGGTTTAGGTTGAGAAGGACCAAAATGGAGTATTGGAATGCAATTATGTTGCATTAGATGAAGTGAATGTGGAAGTAAGGGTTTTCCACACAAACTATCCCCAAGAAATAAACTTTTAAGTATCTTAGGTCGTAAATCCAAGCTAGAGGGACATCAATGATGATGTCACACATCGCATTGGGTGGCATGGATTAAATAGAGTCTTGCCTCTAGATTCTTGTGTGATAAGAACGTACAACCTAAACTCAAAGGTGAGTTCTCTCGAGTAGTAGTTAGACCATGCATTCTTATTATATGAGGTAGAGTGTTGGCCAGTCAAGAACTCGCATTTTCAGAAGATGCATTTTGTAGAGATAGGATGTTGAGATAGATGTGTGGGTGTACTAGAAGCAACAAGATTATGAATGAGGTTATTCGGGAGAAGGTGGGAGTAAACTTTGTGGTAGACTAGATGAGGGAAGTGAGAATGTGATGGTTTGTGCATATGAAGAGAAGGTGCGCTGACGCCCCAGTGGGGAGGTGCGAGAGGTTGCTTATAGGGGTATGCAGAAGGGCAGAGGTAGGTTGAAAAAGTATTGGGGAGAGCTGATTAGACAAGACATGACGCAACTTCATATTTTTCGAGGATATGACTCTAGATAGAAATGATTGGAAGATCGGTGTAATAAGGATAGAAGGTTTAGTAGGGGAAGAGTGTTGTGTTTCCTAGCGAAGGTTTTGGCTTGTTAGTGTCTATTGTAGTCTAGGCTTATAGTTCTTGTCATATGTTGTTTATTGTGTTCGATTACTACACTAATTTGTTGTTGTTATTGTTTCTTTTCTTATTAACTGATAAATTCTCTTCGTTTTTTTCTCCTTCTTCCTTTACTTGAGAGTTTGATTCACTTGAGCCGAGAGTACTTTTTTGGAAACATTCTCTCTACCTCCACGAGGTAGTGGTAAGGTCTGCGTGCACTCTACTCTCCATAAACCTCACGTAGTGAGATTTCACTTTATATGTTGTTGTTGTAAGAAATATACTTGAATGAAGAACTGAAACGTTATGGTTGGGGAGGAAAAAAAAAGACGATACAGTTTTTCTTCATAAAATGTAAGAAAATTAAAAATCATGCATCTAAACTATGTATTAATGTGGAAACCCAGAAAAAGAACAAAGGAGAACTTAAGAATAATGAAAGATTAGAACTATAAAGCAATGAAGAACAAGTAAGAAGAGATAACTTTATTTGATAATTCAGTCATTTCTCACTGCCTAAGACTTACACTTATAATAAAGAACTAACTTCATGGTCCTAAAAATCAGCAACACATCTGCTGAAGATAAACAAACTCCTAGAGACTAGGTAAAGAAGTTATTTGAAGAAAACTAAAGCTAATTTACTGCAGTAAATAAATAAAAGGCTGCAGTCCTAAAACATAGCAACTAACACTCCTCCTTGGTTTAGGAACTGCTGATTCCTAGTTTTTCTCTGAAAAACTCAAACTTGCCGAGGGAAAGGGGCTTGGTGAAAATGTCAGCAACCTGCTCATCACTCTTGCAGTAAAGAAGCTTTACATCTCCATGTTTCTGCACGTCTCTTAAGAAAAACAACTTAATATTGAAATGCTTCGTTTTTGCATGAAAAACTGGATTATTAGCAATAGAAATTGCAGCTTGGTTATCAATAAAAACCTCAGTCCCTTCTTTTTGCTCCATATTCAGATCACACATAATTTTCCTCAACCATAGTGCTTGATTCACAGCTGTTGTTGCAGCAATAAATTCTGCCTCGGCTGTTGATTGTGCTACTATATCTTGTTTCTTGGAATACCAAGAGAAAGCTCCT
Source organism: Solanum tuberosum (assembly GCF_000226075.1). Lineage (NCBI taxonomy): Eukaryota > Viridiplantae > Streptophyta > Magnoliopsida > Solanales > Solanaceae > Solanum > Solanum tuberosum. The sequence continues at coordinate 84,456 of NW_006239597.1, read as the reverse complement.
GATCCAAGATTGAAACAGAAACCTGAAGTACTCTTCATATCAGGTGCACCACCCCAATCACTATC
>NW_006239597.1:83259-83955 GCF_000226075.1 Solanum tuberosum | reverse complement strand
TGTGACAAAGAGATCGTCAACATACAAAGAAATAATAAGTATGTCTGCACCTGAACACTTAATATAAAGTGTAGACTCAGATAGGCTCTTCTTGAAGCCTAAACTGAGCAAATGATCATCAATCTTGCTATACCAAGCTCTTGGTGCTTGCTTTAAACCATAGAGAGCTTTCTTTAGCAAATAAACCTTATTTTCTTGCCCCTTGACAACAAAGCCATCTGGTTGCTCAACATAAATCTCCTCCTGGAGAAGACCATTGAGAAAGGCCAACTTAACATCAAGTTGATAAACTCTCCAACCTTTTTCCGCTGCAATGGCTAGTAGCAATCTGATTGTGTCAAGTCGAGCAACTGGTGCGAAAGTTTCTGAGTAGTCTACGCAAAAGATCTGAGCGTAACCTTTCACTACAAGCCTCGCTTTGTGTTTGTTAATGGAACCATTAGCATTTAGCTTTGTCCTGAAGACCCATTTTACACCAATAATCTTTCTATCTAGAGGTTTCTCAACAAGCACCCAGGTCTGATTTTTTTCGATCATCATCATTTCCTCCTTCATTGCTGCTACCCATTTGTCATCCCCTTCTGCTTCCTCATAGCTGGCGGGCTCACAAATTGCAGTATTGCATCTCTGATAGATCGACAAAGTATAGGATGGTCCTCGGGCAACGTGAGGTAAAACGTTGTATCACCACTTAGT
>NW_006239597.1:81167-83064 GCF_000226075.1 Solanum tuberosum | reverse complement strand
ACTTGCATCCCTCGAATTCTTTCATCTCCTTCATACTCAGTCTTGAGATAATCCCATACCTCTTTTGCTGACTTCAGGGACATAATACGAGTAAAGATGGTGGATGAAACTGCTATATACAAGCATGCCTTTGCCTTTGATTTCATGGTTTTCCTTCCCTTGTGATTTTTAATCTGCGCGATTGTGGGATTGTTTGGTAAGGGAACAATCTCGTAATCATCTTCTACAGCTTCCCAGAGATCCAAAGCTTCTAGATATGTCTGCATTCTGACTGCCCAGATCTGATAACTTTCTCCATTAAAAGCTGGTGGTGCCATTGAAGAAAAACTTGCTTCTCCATCCATGGAATTCACTAAAACAGATTAATGAACACACAAGTCCCTCAATAATAAAAAGCTCTGATACCAGTTGTAGTTAAATTAATGTGGAAACCCAGAAAAAGAACAAAGGAGAACTTAAGAATAATGAAAGATTAGAACTATAAAGCAATGAAGAACAAGTAAGAAGAGATAACTTTATTTGATAATTCAGTCATTTCTCACTGCCTAAGACTTACACTTATAATAAAGAACTAACTTCATGGTCCTAAAAATCAACAACACATCTGCTGAAGATAAACAAACTCCTAGAGACTAGGTAAAGAAGTTATTTGAAGAAAACTAAAGCTAATTTACTGCAGTAAATAAATAAAAGGCTGCAGTCCTAAAACATAGCAACTAACAAACTATTTTCATTAAATGATTAGTCATATATTTGAATTGTGTACAATTCTAGAGGTTAAACTGCACATCACACTTTTCAAATGATTCTGATATATATGTGCATTGGATGGTCTGTTGGAATGAGAGAATTTCAGAATCACAAATCTCTTAAATGGGATCAAGTTTTTACTTTCTTCTTGTGGAACATCACCATAATTTAAAACCATTATTAGAAATAGCCATTGATTATGCGGACATTATTAAATACTTAAAGGAAGATTGTCTGAGTGTAGGGATCTAATGTGGCGACTGGAGAACTCTCCGATGCAGCATAGCTACCGGGAAATGAATAAAGTGGCAGATATTCTAGCTAAAGAGGGTGCAAAGTTGGAATCGCTGAACTCCTTTATATTATGGACGATTCCACCATTGTTTGTCATCGGGATTCTAGAAACAGGCAAAGCCGGAACTACTTTTGCTAGGCATGATAAGCCAAATAATAGTACTAGTATATATTGTTATCTACAATTAACGCCCTCTACTAACTTTAGCAGTAGCACTGCTCTGCCACTTCATTGTAATGACGCACACTACAAAAAAACTACTAAATTGTAGCGGTTTATTTATAGGGGTCTTAAGAAACCTCCACTACGAATTCAATTTGTGGCGTTTGTGTCAATCCCCACAAAATAATTCCTTTTGTGGCGGCTTAAGTGTGGCGGTTATAAAAGACCCCTACTATATATTCAATTTGTGGCCTTTGTTTCAACCTCCACAAAATCATTCTTGTTGTGGCAATTTTTTTGTGCAGCTTTTGTACTACAAAAGAACGAAACGATGTCGATAATTTATTTTGGGTATGATGGCGGTTTATAACCACCACAATGAGCTACGGCGGTTTTTTATGCCCACCAAAAACCGTTCTATTATTAATACATTACAACGGTTTCAAAAAACCGCCATAAAATTGTCACGCCCCGAGCCTACACCCTGGACGTGGCCGGCACTCGAAGACCATTGCTGGCCCCCAAGCGAACCCTTGGCCTGGCTTTCTTAATTCAGCGGAAACCTAACTCAACAGAATAACTCAATACAATGAAAGGTCATAAAACACCTCAACTGATAAAATCTGGCCAAAAAGGAAACTCGAGTCTCAAAATAGAAAATTTACATATATACAAAGATGAGAGACTCAA
>NW_006239597.1:71447-80910 GCF_000226075.1 Solanum tuberosum | reverse complement strand
TACTCTTTACTTGACTTGAAACTCTATACTCTTTACTTGACTTGAAACTCTATACTCTTTACTTGACTTGAAACTCTATACTCTTTACTTGACTTGAAACTCTATACTCTTTACTTGACTTGAAACTCTATACTCTTTACTTGACTTGAAACTCTATACTCTTTACTTGACTTGAAACTCTATACTCTTTACTTGACTTGAAACTCTATACTCTTTACTTGACTTGAAACTCTATACTCTTTACTTGACTTGAAACTCTATACTCTTTACTTGACTTGAAACTCTATACTCTTTACTTGACTTGAAACTCTATACTCTTTACTTGACTTGAAACTCTATACTCTTTACTTGACTTGAAACTCTATACTCTTTACTTGACTTGAAACTCTATACTCTTTACTTGACTTGAAACTCTATACTCTTTACTTGACTTGAAACTCTATACTCTTTACTTGACTTGAAACTCTATACTCTTTACTTGACTTGAAACTCTATACTCTTTACTTGACTTGAAACTCTATACTCTTTACTTGACTTGAAACTCTATACTCTTTACTTGACTTGAAACTCTATACTCTTTACTTGACTTGAAACTCTATACTCTTTACTTGACTTGAAACTCTATACTCTTTACTTGACTTGAAACTCTATACTCTTTACTTGACTTGAAACTCTATACTCTTTACTTGACTTGAAACTTGAGCCTTAAAATGAAGCTAAAACGTTCAATAAAGACTCTTGAACAACTTTGAAAACTTGCATTGACTTGCTTCTTGACTTGACTCTTAACTTCACTTGACTTTGATCCTAACTCGCCTTGAATTGGATTATGGATTCAAGGTATATGATCACACGTTTATGGATGAGTTCTTGACGCATAGACGTACCTTGGAGTATTGGAAACAACTATAAAACATAGGTACAATACCAAGGAACATGCATGTAAAAGTGGGGAATGAAAGGGAAAACTTGGCGTTCTTGGCGCTCTGCAAGGCGCGGGGTGCCAGACCTCGAAGTTCAGAAGGCCTGATGGGGCGCACTGGAAGGCGCGGCGCCCCAAGGGTGAAAGTTCAGAACTCACTTTGTAGCGCTCCGGCTGGCGCGACGCGCCACCCCTTTTCCCCGAAAACTCGACTTTTCTCCTTAGCTTCTCCAACTCTAAACCTTCCCAACTTCAAAGTTTCCAGCCCCAAACACTTAGAATCATAAAGACCCTTAATATACAACAGATTTAACCCGGAAACATGCCCCAAAATCAACAAGAACTTCAACACAAACACAACCAACAACTTCAACAAACACAATCAATCTTTTCTCGGAATCAAAACGAGTTTAGCGTGTGGGGGAATGAACCAACCCAACACTATGACTCACATACCTAGTAGGGATCACCCCCAACGATATCCACGACGATCTTTGACGAAACCTTGCTTGATCTTCTCTTTCTCCTCTTCTTCTCCTCTTCACTCACAAACCCTTACTCTAACTTTTTAAATGGGAAAAACTGATCAAAAATCAGCTTGGACCCTTAATATAACCAAAAGAATTGGTTAGGGAAAAGACCAAAATACCCTTACAATTTTCGGACTAACTTCCCTGCCAACTGCCCAACTTCCAAAGGGCATAACTCACTCATACGAACTCGGAATCAAGCAAGTTCGGTGGCGTTGGAAAGATCATTCCACGAGCTTCGCAAACATAACTGGAACTATACCTAACTCATCCTGAGCTAGGAGTTATGACTGTTCAAAGTTGACCAAAACTCACTTTTTCCCACACTTAACCAAATTTCCAGATTTTTAAATTCTTCATAGTTATATTAACTTGCAAGATGTCACAAAAATGCTACAAGTTGATAATGACTTTTAAAATTTGTATTACGGCAGTTTCAAACCGCCATAAAATTCAAATTTTATATAATCTATTATAATTGTATAAAATAATATTTTGGTAGTTTCTGCCTATGCAATATTTAGTCATGCAAAATATAACTTAACTGAAATAATTCCTTACATCAAAATAAATCATACACCATAAATTGCTAAACAGAAACCTGAAGCAGGATTACGTAATTCCAATATCTAAAATATATGTATCCCAAAATTACATCTAGATTCAAGTTAGAGTTTCAAACTATTCAATAAGAATACAAAAAATAGTTTTGATCCTAATGATGATTTCTAACTGTCACTTGCTCTATCTCCATTGTTGCTTCTATCATAGGATCTTCTTGGTCCAATCGGTAAAGAAACGCTTTATAAATCTTGTGTCTGTCAAAGAAATTAAGAAATAAGTCGTAAAATGATAAATATTATAAAAGAAAATTCATTGAAGGAAGATTATGTCAAGTGTGCTCATTGAAATATTCATGTGTACAGAATAACATAAAAATTTACTTCCATTTCAATCAGTTTCAGCAAAACATTTGTTGCACATTTAAACACCACATCTTCAATTTACAACACAAAATGGCGGGATGTTTCATCCCATTGAGCTCTTCAACAAAATGACGAGATGTTTGATCCCATTGAGCTCTTCATTTCAACACAATGAAAAACGAGATTCATAATGAAAGATTCCAACTGATTGAGCTCTTCATTTCAGCACAAACTGACTAAATATTTTAGCTCCAGTCAAAGACAAAAAATTGCAGAAATAATTGATGATTTCAGCACATTGAGCAAACCAATTCAACATAAAATGACTATAGATTTATAGGTAGCTAATTGAATTACCTTATGTTTTCTCTAGCTCATCTATTCAACAAAAGAGGGAGAATTGTGATTTCCAAAGCATCATAATACTTACAATATATAATGAAGATAAATTAAGTACTTCTACTGTAGAGTTGGAAATAAGTGATCAAGCTCCTGTGGGACTATGATCATGGCCATCAAGTGTCTGGTAAATCTACTCAGATAAACTGGTGTCATTCACACACCATATTGTCTAGCCATATGATGAAACTATTCACTAAATAGGGTCATAATAATAATCAGATTTCGATTTTGGGGTTGTTGCTGAGATCACAGCCACCAACATTATAGATGAGCTTGTAGAAGTTTCTAAGGCAAACATCATTACCTCTTCCACTGATCCTGAATTGGCAGATGGGGAAACTGAGGAGGAAAGCAATGTTAAAGTGCGACTTCACAAGTTGAATAACTATTGCTATTCTAGTTCTATTATCTATAAGTTATAGCAAATCAATTTCTCGTTTGCAGTTAGCGCTTCTCAAACACATCGAGTATAGGGATAGGATAACTTGCTTTTACTTCTGGATGCATAGTAGGAGAAGATGAATCTGGATCATAGATACAGAAGAAAATTAAATCAACCTAGAGATCAAATCGCATAAACGAGGTTCTAAAGAATCTAAAGTTAAATATTAGTGCAAAAGAAATCTAAAAAAACACAAACATGGAAAGAAAGAGAACTGCTTAGATTGCGAGCAGTGGCGTTGACAGTGAATCCACGGTGTAGCAACAACTTGACCAGCCATGAAGCTATGAAACCAGATGCCCCTGTTACACATACTACCTTTCCTTCTCCACTATTCTTGCTTTCCATAGCCAGATGTTATTTTAAAAACAATACAGAAATGTAATTCTATTTGGCCATAAGGCATATAGTGATATTTGTGGTCTTGGAAGTATTCTCCAAGGCATCACTTTATTCATGCTTTCTTGGTCATCTCAATTCAATTCACTCAAACAAGAGTTTTTAACTGCCCTCTAAGTTATCAATACTTTGTCCTTTAAGATACTAGCAAAAAGATCACTAGTTTTAATTTAGCAGCAAGTGCAACAGCTGTAGACTGCGGTTTACTACTTAAGTTTGCAGCGTATAGATGAGCATTCGTCTTGGAATCAACCCCACCAACTATGACAAGCCCATCGAAGTCGAAATCATGTGCTATTTCAGCAGATTGCTCAACTTGGGTGAGGATATCCAATATTAAATTTGAGAAGGTGATTTTGTACACAGAGAGACCAGAAAATGATTTACAACACTATCTAAAGGAAAGGCACCACAATCAAGAAACTAACCACGATTAAAGTGAATATACTGCAAAGCAGTCCTTGATTTACTAACTATACCAAACATAGCACACAGGAGTGTAACAACTCTATCGACCAGAATATATGGTGACTGCTTGGAATAACATCCGGCAAATTCTTGAAGCACTCTTTGAATTTTCTCCTCTATAACATTCTCTCTCGATTTAACCAACAAGAAACAATAAAAGTTTCTCCTCTGCCCAGTATCTACCCAGTTGCAAGAATTTCTCAAGGTTGATATAATGAACTTATCATGATCCAAGTCACTCGAGGCAGCACAAAATACTAAACTGAACATAGTAAGTAAACTAGGGCCATGATCAAATGGAAATTCTAACCCGAATTGATCAGGTGTAAATAGATTCAAAATTAAGATAATTTCATCATGGCCAAGTCTATTGTTTATACCTCTAGTTATAATCTTGGTGTAACAACAAGCTGAAGGAACTGAAGACATCCTCTTCTCGCATTGAGCAAGCCCAAGTCCATGTTGAGGGTAACTTCCCGCAAAAATTGATTCGAACAATCATTTAAGACTTTATGAATATCAAACATGGTAAGGCCTCAACGAATAGAAACTATAGAACTAATCCATAATGAAGGCTTAGATGCATTTGCAATAACAAATACTATAGGCTCATCTCTGATGGTAACAATTTCCTATTCATAATTTTTTATTTCACTTTTTACATCTTTTTTTTTTTTTATGACAAGGAAAACCCGCAGCCGCTACCCTTTGGGTGCGCATAGGGTAAAACGTCATATTAAGTTATAATATATTAAATCTTTTTGTACCCAAAAAAAATGATGTATTCTTTTCTAGACTTCATATTATTGATGATTTTTCATAAGGTAACATACCTAAGTGTTGTAATAACTTTTCCTATTCCTTCTGATGTAACATAAAAATGAAAAGGACTTGCATTCACACACCATATTGTCTAGCCATATGATGAAACTATTCACTAAATAGGGTCATAATAATAATCAGATTTCGATTTTGGGGTTGTTGCTGAGATCACAGCCACCAACATTATAGATGAGCTTGTAGAAGTTTCTAAGGCAAACATCATTACCTCTTCCACTGATCCTGAATTGGCAGATGGGGAAACTGAGGAGGAAAGCAATGTTAAAGTGCGACTTCACAAGTTGAATAACTATTGCTATTCTAGTTCTATTATCTATAAGTTATAGCAAATCAATTTCTCGTTTGCAGTTAGCGCTTCTCAAACACATCGAGTATAGGGATAGGATAACTTGCTTTTACTTCTGGATGCATAGTAGGAGAAGATGAATCTGGATCATAGATACAGAAGAAAATTAAATCAACCTAGAGATCAAATCGCATAAACGAGGTTCTAAAGAATCTAAAGTTAAATATTAGTGCAAAAGAAATCTAAAAAAACACAAACATGTAAAGAAAGAGAACTGACTTAGATTGCGAGCAGTGGCGTTGACAGTGAATCCACGGTGTAGCAACAACTTGACCAGCCATGAAGCTATGAAACCAGATGCCCCTGTTACACATACTACCTTTCCTTCTCCACTATTCTTGCTTTCCATAGCCAGATGTTATTTTAAAAACAATACAGAAATGTAATTCTATTTGGCCATAAGGCATATAGTGATATTTGTGGTCTTGGAAGTATTCTCCAAGGCATCACTTTATTCATGCTTTCTTGGTCATCTCAATTCAATTCACTCAAACAAGAGTTTTTAACTTCCCTCTAAGTTATCAATACTTTGTCCTTTAAGATACTAGCAAAAAGATCACTAGTTTTAATTTAGCAGCAAGTGCAACAGCTGTAGACTGCGGTTTACTACTTAAGTTTGCAGCGTATAGATGAGCATTCGTCTTGGAATCAACCCCACCAACTATGACAAGCCCATCGAAGTCGAAATCATGTGCTATTTCAGCAGATTGCTCAACTTGGGTGAGGATATCCAATATTAAATTTGAGAAGGTGATTTTGTACACAGAGAGACCAGAAAATGATTTACAACACTATCTAAAGGAAAGGCACCACAATCAAGAAACTAACCACGATTAAAGTGAATATACTGCAAAGCAGTCCTTGATTTACTAACTATACCAAACATAGCACACAGGAGTGTAACAACTCTATCGACCAGAATATATGGTGACCGCTTGGAATAACATCCGGCAAATTCTTGAAGCACTCTTTGAATTTTCTCCTCTATAACATTCTCTCTCGATTTAACCAACAAGAAACAATAAAAGTTTCTCCTCTGCCCAGTATCTACCCAGTTGCAAGAATTTCTCAAGGTTGATATAATGAACTTATCATGATCCAAGTCACTCGAGGCAGCACAAAATACTAAACTGAACATAGTAAGTAAACTAGAGCCATGATCAAATGGAAATTCTAACCCGAATTGATCAGGTGTAAATAGATTCAAAATTAAGATAATTTCATCATGGCCAAGTCTATTGTTTATACCTCTAGTTATAATCTTGGTGTAACAACAAGCTGAAGGAACTGAAGACATCCTCTTCTCGCATTGAGCAAGCCCAAGTCCATGTTGAGGGTAACTTCCCGCAAAAATTGATTCGAACAATCATTTAAGACTTTATTAGTATCAAACATGGTAAGGCCACAACGAATAGAAACTATAGAACTAATCCATAATGAAGGCTTAGATGCATTTGCAATAACAAATACTATAGGCTCATCTCTGATGGTAACAATTTCCTTTTCATCATTTTTTATTTCACTTTTTACATCATTTTTTTTATGACAAGGGAAACCCGCAGCCGCTACCCTTTGGTGTGCACAGGGTAAAACGTCATATTAAGTTATAATATATTAAATCTTTTTGTACCCAAAAAAAATGATGTATTCTTTTCTAGACTTCATATTATTGATGATTTTTCATAAGGTAACATACCTAAGTGTTGTAATAACTTTTCCTATTCCTTCTGATGTAACATAAAAATGAAAAGGACTTGAATTGTTGTGACTTAAGAATTGGTAAATGCACCACGCGAAGCACAAACATATTTACTAGTATATATATATATCAGAGAAAGTTAGTTCAAACAGTTCCCTACTAGGAAGGTGAAATAAAAGACATTTTTTAGTGGCTTATACTAAAGTTTGCTCAAACAGTTCCCTACTAGCTCAACAAATTTTTGATTATTGTGAGGTGTAATGGACTCTATATATTTTATGTATAGACAATTTCTCAATATCTTGTTCATTTGTAACAAAATATTTTCTTTGTGCGTCGATAAAAGAATACACCCGTGTGAATTTAAAGAATTCATGGAACCTAATATATGAATTTAAGTTTTTGTATAATGAATGGTAATAAAACTTAAACTCAAAACTTTTATTTGGTCTAACATCATATTTTAAAAAAGATTTAATTGCCTCATCTAAAAAAATTTAGAAGTGAATCATGTGATAAGTTATTAATCAACGAATAAGCCTAGAGCCAAAGTCCAAATTAAAAAGTAGGTGGAATTTGACCCAAAAAGGATAAGGTCAAAATTGAACATCATCACCTGCCAAGTTGGACATCTCCTACATATTATATATATATAGTTATATGTCACAATATTCATCCCATACTTTATATATATTCTAGATGGGCATGGCCCGTGCCAGCACGGGCCCAACACGTATATTTGTGTTTTGACCTTTTTTTAATTTCCAATGCAGAAAAAATGACTTTTGAACACCTGTATCAAAAACATTTTAATTGTCATTACATAATACATAACATATAAAAATTGAATATTGTAATCACTGTAGTTCTAGTTAAATAAAGAGGAACTCAAAAACTTTAGAGGAAGATGATCTTCTCATGGGAGAAAATAATAAGGAAAACATTCATTCGTCTACGACTAAAATAAATGAGGTAAAGATAAAAATCACGAAGAAGCAATTATCAGAGCTAATAGGGTAAGGCAGACATAGAAGGTCTATCGATACATCAATTATTGACAAAGTTGATGAACGTCGATGAAGATGAGTTACATCGTCATCACTCATGGAGGCCTGCCTTACATACTATACTTGAGGTCAATTAACCTCTCCTTGGTGTATAATCTGTCACTAATCCATAGCTAAATAGATAATTAGCATGGGATTTTTGCTTTTTAGCTATGAAATTAATTTATGTGTCACTAACTCTATGTTTTCTTGTGGTGATTTTCTTATTTTTTTTATTTTTAAGAAGGTAGGAGGATTCATTGATTTGTTTATGTTGTGTATATATAGGAGATTTTTACGTGTAGGGGATTAGGAAATTCAAATTTCTGCCTGCAGAATTTGATGATTACCTTGTACATGAAAAAATGGACTTGGTTTAGGATTGTGAAACAATTCTTTTGTAAAGTTCTCCTTTCTATTAATTCATTATCGCTTTGTCTATTATATAATCATCAAAATTCTGTTTGACCATGAAATTTGATCAGATTTTGAAAATTTTATCTTCATATATTTTTGAGCTACTAAAAAAAAAACTAGCTCAAATTAGTTTTTGAGAGAAATTTCACTTCTACTCAGAAACCTTTAAATTTTTCTCAGTAAAATACATGTCCATACACAACTTGAAGTTCCAAAAATCACAATTTCAAGCTCTCCAATTTTCAATTTCAAAATTTATGGTAAAACGAGAACTCTTTACTAAGTTCACGAGGCATATACACATATATACAGTGGCGTAGCCACATGTTCATCGGAAAATATTGTATATACAAGTAAAATGATACACGAAATAATTAAATAACATATTTTGGACACCCTTAACATAACAAGCCGTTATAGCCCAGTGATTTCACCTTCTTGGAATGAGGAAGTGCTCGTGTGTTTAAATCTCACTAGTCCTACTTTTTGGAAAGTGCTTTTGTTGTGCTATTCTGGACACCTTTTTTGAAATTTCTAGCTCCGTCTCTGCATATATAACTAGTTTATGAATGGAGTGTGCAAATGGCAATTCAAATTAACATTGATATATAAAATGTTTTTTTTTCTTACTAAATCTGAGTAGGATAACAAAGCTTCCTATTTCTTTTAAGACTTGATCACTTTAACTTATTTCATGTATTAGATATAAAATTCACCCACAGAATTTACACATGACGTATAGAGATATATTATCAGGTTTTAGATTGAGACATAGATTATATAAACTAACTTCGCAAATAAATATTGTTATCATCATATTGATATGACCAGACTTACAGTACAAGCAACTTGAGAGACTAAGGTTTTCGACATAGCATACAAGTAATGTTGCTTTAAGTTGATACTTATCGTGTACATGACTTTAACTAAATAGCAATAAAGTAGCTATTTGAACTTGTATACCCAAAAAGCACCAACAAGTATCAAATAAAAGGATTAAAAAAACTATAAGGAGGAGACTTGGTC
>NW_006239597.1:56453-71347 GCF_000226075.1 Solanum tuberosum | reverse complement strand
AACCAGGTTCTTAAATTCCTTGTTTAAGGGACTAAAAAACCGCGACCTACCGTAATATGATTTGTCTCAAATCCCCACTAAAAAATTGAGCAATTTCAGATTACAACTATATATAATCAAAAGCATCGGACTAACTCTAGTACCTTATACTTTCTAGTTGTGAAGGGTCTGATTTCTTCGCTTCATACATAAAACTTTTATAATTCATTTCTTTTAGTAGCCATGGTAAGGGTTTTCCATCAGTTAACTGAGACGGCATGTTAAAGATTTGATTTTTATATAATGTTTGTCAATCATATCAAAATTTCATATTTAACATAGTTCAACAAATTCTCTCTTTTTGATGATGATAAATTAAATCCATAGAAAAATTCATGTTCAACTCCCCCTAAGAACCAACTTGATCAACAAATATGACTTAGTAAGATGGGTTCAATCTAGGGTTCCAAGACAAGACTCCAATTCCTCCATTGAAGTTAAGCAATTGGCATTGAGTTATGATAGTTTTTATCCATGGAGCCCTTTCATCCATGGAGTTCCTAAATTTTCCAATTTATAAAAATAGAATTCCCCAATTGATCAGTTAGGGTTTTCTTCCATGACATGGGTTCTTCTGATTATTGGTGTATTTGATTTTGTTATGTTCTTTCAAGAATGAATTGATATAATTACATGTTTTTATGATGAATCCCCATTAACCCATGTCTAACCCATGTTTTCTAGATGTTGATGATTGAAAGTCGATTTTGAACCTTGAAAGGTGAATTATGGAATTATGCGTGTTCTTATGGAATTTATGTAAATGTTTTAAGGTTGCTTTGATAGTGAAGTATCAATAATGTTGTTATGGTTGTGTTGTTGAAAGGATTTCTCATATACACATGAAAGCATGATTTTTGAAAGGTTTTGTCACATAATAAGGGTTCTTAGGGTTTAAAGGTTTTCTCACCTAAAATGAACCAATGTTAAGGAGTTATTCTAATGTTGAGGCAAGAGATGACTACCCATGCTCTCTAATTGAAAGACAAGAGGCGATTACCCATGTCACATGATGTAAGGACAAGAGGCGATTATCCATGTTCCTTCAAGAGCAAAGATGAATATGAATAAGAACTATTCCGTGGAAGGTAACCTTAGTACCGAGTGGACAACTGGCGATTACCCGTGTCCCATAAACTATGTGCCAACATAGGATTGTCTAGATAGAGATTAGCTAGTGGATCCACATAAGCTAGAAGTTTAGGTCCTTACCGTGGAAAGTAGGACAACTCTTTTCAGTGTGGAAGACACTGGATTCCATGATGATAGCCCTCATGGTCTTATATGTCGGTTAAGGCTACTTCCCACAAGCAAGCTATGATGAACTAAAGTTACTTCAAGGAAGTATCTCATACATGTTTAAGATGATGACTATGTGCATTGACCATGTTTTATGACTCATGCTTTCTAACTCTTTATCTCATGTTTAGCTTGGTCATTGCATCTCATAAAGGTATCTCTCTTTAAGCATATTTTTAAATGTTTTATGCATGACTATCATACTTGGTACATATTTTGTACTAACGCATACTCTTGCCTATATTTTCCCAAATGTAGGGATCGACTGCCAGGGTTTCCAGTTTCGTGGCTAGAGTTCGTCGAGGAGATTTCAAGCTTTGGTGAGTCCTCATGCTTCGAGGACCGGACATTTATTGTTTTCAGTATTTCCTTACTTTCACCCAAACTCATTCTTATGTACTAGATGACTTTGAGATGACGTCTAGATTTCCTTTATGCTTTATGCAACTTTGATTTATTGAAAATGTCTTTTAAATCCTTTTATTCTAATTCTTGTATGATGAAAGCTAAGAGGTTTGTATGGGGTCTCGGGGTCATATACGCCATGTTACACCTAGGGTCTACCTTGGGTCATGACAAGTAAAGAATCGTACTTTTAGACGATCTCTTATTACTTTTAAGCATAGCTTAGTGGATCTACTTAGTTGAGGTATTTTGTACCTAGACAAGGTATAGGAAATTTTTGGAAGCGTGGGAGAGAAGATGTATTATTACATAGCTCATAGTGATGGTTGTTGGTTCGAGAATCTCCCAAATAGAGTAAGGAATAAATTGTTGTATTTTATACATCCTTGAGTTAATACCTTCTGTTTTATAAAACTTTAATTATTGCATCTCTTATTATTGCTCTTGTATTGAAGTTGAGTTGAGGTGAGTATTCTTTCAGTATTATTTGTTCAGTTACCTATGTTTTGAGTTCTCATTTCATACTCGTACATTCAATGTACTGACGTCATTCGACATGCACCTTTTTATGATGCAGATACAGGGCACATGGTCATTAATGGGCGCTTCGTTGATATTTCTTGCATTCCAGCTAGCTTTGGTGAGCCTCTTTGCTTTGCGGAGGGCTTCATACTTATTTCTTGCTTTGTTACGTTGTCGCGGGTTTTGTTCTGACATCTATCATAGTATTAGAGGCTTCATAGATAGTTAGAGTTGAGAAGTCTCTCATTATTTCCCCTTTGAGATATTTTGAGATCTTGAGATGGTTACTTATATCTTGTTAAGTATTTCCAGATATTTGTTTGAGTTAAATTTTAATTGAGACTTTAAAGTTTAATTATGCATTTGAAGTTCCCATTTTGCTTGAGTAAGTCTTCCGCTAAGTAGTCAGCTAGGCTAAGGGTTCGCTTGGGGACCAACGATTTTTCTCGAGTGAAGGAACATCCAGGGTGTAGGCTCGGAGCGTGACATTCTCCTCCATTGCTTTCGGTCAACATTCATGCTTGGAAGCTTGTGAGTAACAAGTTGTAACATAAATATTGGATAAGTAGAGGAAAAGACATACCAATTCGGAGTATGAGATACTCTGGTAGATCACCAAGTAGGCTCAAGAGAACTAGATCTTGGAGAATTCTCATATTCTAGTTGTGGTGCAATTTCAGGTGGCAGATTAGTGGAGGGATGAGGTAAAGTCAGCCGATCGTTCATACACAAATCCAGAATTGAACCTTTTAAAAGAAGATGAGAAATCCTCAAAAGTAGGAAGAAGAGGAGAAGCAAAAAATGAATCTATAATAGTAGGAAATAAATACTCATTCTCAAATAAAACAACATTTCTAGAAACATGAAATTTGTGAGATTCATGGATCATAGCAAATAAATTTTTTTGTGAAGTATTATAACTCATAAAAAGCACACTTAGTAGAATGTACAAAAAACTTATTGTGCTGTGAAGGAGGCAAATGCACAAAGCAAACACAACCAAATGTATGAAAATCACTATAGTTAGGATTTTGATGATAGGGACGAAAATATGGAGACTCAAGATTTAGCACTTTAGATGGCAGTCTATTAATTAAATAGACAGCAGCAGACAAAGCTTCCATCTAGTATTTAGATGGTAGAGAGGACTCAATCAATAATGTACGAGTGACATCTTAAAGGTGACGATTTTTATGCTCAGCAACTCCATTTTATTGTGATGTATATCCGAAAGAGTGTTGTTAGACAATTCACTTGTCAAGTAAAACTTTTTTAAATTCATAAGACATATATTCTCCACCAGAATCAGATCTTAATTATTTGATGCTCGTAGAAAACTGAGTCTCAATGTAAGCCAAAATTGTCTTGAACATGGAGAATACCTCAAATTTGGGTTGAAGAAAATACACCCATGTAAATCGACTATAATTATCTATGAATGTCACAAAGTATTTGAAATGAGCATGAGAAATAATTGGTGAAAAGCCCCCAAACATCACTATGAATGACATCAAATCGCTTTGTAGCACGACTACCAAAATTAGGAAAAAGATTTTTACTTTTGCCTAATTTATAAGTAGAACAATCAATGGAAGCAACTGAAAATTGATTTTTCTTTACTAATAAACTAGAATTTAATAAATGAAACAATAGAACAAAATTTAGATGTCCTAGACGCTTATGCCAAACCTCAGTCTTACTAGCAGTAGAAGTACAAGCAATAGATAGAACAAGAGGAATGAAAAACTGTATAGGAAATAATCGTCCAACTTTAGGCCCCTTCGTGATTATTGTCTTCGACACTTGATCCTGCACAAGACAACCATTACGAGAAAAATTGACATCACAATTGTTATCTACCAATTGTCTAGCTGAAATAAGACTAGTTGAGAGTTTTGATGAAATAAAAACATTCTTCAAAGTTGGAGTAATGTCTCGAACCTTGGAAATGGATAAATTACTACCACTGACAATTTGTATTTGTGATGAACCTTGATACTTACGAACATGTTTTAGGATGCTCGTTGAGTTGGTCATATGATTGAAAGCACCCGAATTAACAATCCAAAATTAGATGTAACATCATTACCTTGTAATAGAAGTGCTGAAAAGATGGCACTATCATATGTTGTACCATTTTAGGAGTAAGAACTTGTCCTGAAGATGAGTTATCAAAAGTGGAACCATTTATCCCACCTTGAAAAGCACCGACCCTACGATTTTGAGGGCGCGTTGGATACTCTTTGATAATGTGTCCTTGTTATTTACACTAATTACAGAACTTCTTGCTACAATTGCTAGCAATATGACAATATTCCTTTGCAACTGTAGCATTGATGAGTTCTAGTCATATCTATGTCCTTTCCTTTACCTTGAGCAACAAATACAACAATGACATCATTTTCAATATAACAAAAAATAAATTTTCTTTGGAGTTCATCACCTTACAATAAGTTCTTGATAATAAAAATAATATTCATCAATATGTAAGTTCAAACAATGAACGTGGAATGTCTAAAACGCTATCGACCTTGAAATTGAGGCCTTCTACATTTTCCCATTTTTTCCACACACAAAACAAGTTCAACAACTTTATTGTCTTTGGTATTACAAATTTCTTTGATTGGTATATGCCATTCGTTCTTTTGCATAAAGAATTCGTTTTAATGTATAATTTTTTGACAATATTTAGGGTCTTTCAGTCATTTTAATAGTAGCACAACTTAAATTAGTATTTTTTTGCCAAACACATCAACTTTTTACTATTGGTTTCATCACCTCTATCCAAACTTGTAACAATTTATTTATAAAATTAATTTTCGCACTTAAATTTAAACGTTGTTAATTTATAGTTAGCTAATCCAAACAGGCTCTTTGTATGAATTTGAAGCTGAATGATTATACATTACTTGATTTGCACTTCATCCTCATCCCGCCTGGTCGATCTTTCACTAGCCAGGATTAAGATAAAACTTATAAGTAGACAATTAAATAAATAAATTCATTTAATTACAATAAAATAGTGTAACACTCCGAATGTGATAGGTGATGCGGAAAAACTACTGAATATCTTGGCTACTATACAAATTCTTATAGTTGACATTGTTGACAAATTTTACCTGTACCATTTTTCTTATTAAAAAATAAAATCAATTTTTTTTTAAAAACAGTAACTTAAGTCGGAAATTTATAATTAAAAGCATGCAAGGTATGTAGATAAGAATTTTGGATAGAAATTATTTGACTCCTAATATAGAATTGTATTATATAAGATAGTATATTACTTTATTTTACTATAAACGATTCATATTTGTGCATGGATGTTTTGACTTGTTTGATCCTTCAAAACATCTTTTTTTAATTGGTATATTAATTAATAAAAATAAATATGTAAACTAAATACACCATTCTAAGAAAATTTTATTTAGAACTACATTTATGGATAAATATTTATTATTATTCTATTTCTATCTTTGAGGAAGATTAATAAAAACTATTGATTTTACAAGGAATGAAAATACTATTTTAATTACCTAATAAGTATATAAGTAATATTGTATCATATAAAATGAAATAAATATAGTACATACTTTATTTTAATAAAAATAATTCCTATTCGTGCATGAAATCTTTGACTTGTTTTTCATCCTTCAAAGCATAATTTTTCCTCTTATAAAAAAGGTATATTAATGAAGAGAAATAAATATATAGACTAGATATGATTCAGATAAAATATGATGTTGACCTACATTTTAGGATGAATATTTATTATTCTTTCTTTCTATCTTCAATGATAATTAGGAAAAAATATTAATTCCACAATAAATTAGAAGGTAAAAGAAATACTATTTTGATTATCTAATAAGTTTAAACATAAAAGGTAAATTTGTTGAAATTTTAGTAACAAAATCCAAATATGACATGAATTTAATGACTTGATTTTTGTTCAAGGTACTTGTCAACTATAAATACAGTGTTATTCTACTTTAAGATTCATTCTCTTATCTTTCTTTGTATTAGCCAAAATATTTTTTCTTTTTGGATGAATTTTTTGTTAAGAGGAAAAAGGAAACTGTACTTGCAATCAACAACATGCCAATCAAATGGTAACAATTTTGAATTCAATAGAAACATAACATTTTTGAAAGATTTTGGTGTGTATGTTTAAGTGTACAATTTGTTACTTTGTTTGTTGTTAGGATTTTTCATTGGCAGCCAAATGCAGGAACAACAATCAATAGTCAAATACTGATAGACGTATCTAATTGTGCTGAGAGCATTAATGGGGTTAAAGAAGGAAGATGGAAAAATACTTTTACCTTTTATAAGCCCATACTCAAAGGTATTTCATTACTTAATAAATCATGTTTGTAAACATTATATAAAGGAATGACCTTTTTTTCTTTTCCTCTCGATGCATTATAAAGTTTGGATTTGGGAAGTTTTTCTCCTTCATAAGTAATCTATAAAAAACCGAAGAAGTATTGAAATAATTTGGGTCAAGAATAGATCTAAATGTAAGATAATCTATATATCTCGCATTTCTAACTTACACCTCACGTAATTTTTAAGAGTACTTTTGTGGGCATATACGAGATTTGATTGTTGGTTGATTTATTTTTTCTTTTACTAGAACAAGCAAATGCATCGAAATTTCCCCAAATTTTTTTGGGGGTTTCACTTCAAGAACAACCCAACAAGTTTTACCTGGCACTTAGTAGGCAACGACTGGTTGTGGAAGCAGAGTCATCAATGCAGACGATAATGGAGAACTTACAATCATACATAATGAAGCTTGTAGTTAATTGTGAGGTTTGTATTATTGAGATCTGCAAATTATTGTTCTTATTGTAAGTGGATGATATACTTATATAGCACCATCAAGAATTTTGTCTTCATAAATACTCATTAAAATATTTGACTGATATAGGGGTTTCAATATCGATTTGGTGACTTCCGGCTGTTGGTAGGCAACGTTGTTCCAATAAATTCTGAGAACTTGAGGGGAATAGTTATGGAGGTATGAAATACTTTTAGAGATTTATTCTCAGTTGAAGCTTTTTATGTGGTTAAGCCTTTTAAAAAAAAACATAGCTATGTTGTAATATATTATGTTTTTTTACTCTTCATGGATAGGAATTCAATTGTTGTACTTTACCTAATTAACAATATAAATACTATTATGAGCATGCTTGCCTCATAAGATGTTTGTTTCTTTTGTAGATGGAGTATCTTCCGATTTCTTCATGGGAAACATCACATCTGATTATGAGTGAATTCTTCGAGATATGGAAGGAAACTCTTGAAAAAAGATCATTATCGGGTCATTTTTGCATGTTGAACCAAATATTTAGAGTTTGGCCTCTCTGATCAATACACTTCACTACACACGGTTGTACAATATGCTAGCATCTTGGCTCAAATGGCAGCAACATCTCAATCATCACAAGCAACTAGAAATTAGAATGTTTTGTTGACATTATAAGATTTTTCTTTAACTTCAGAAATGAGTTCTTTATGTTAATTAATAAATTGGGAATATGCACATCAATAGTAAGCAATCGTAAAGCTACAATGATTTCAGATCAATGTAATTTCTTTTCTTTTTAGTGGGTAATATGGAAAGTTAAATGGTTTCTTTTGTTTGAAGAATTGTTCTTTAATATTATATAGACTTTGTAACAATTTGAATCGTCGTTATTTAGAAAAAATGGAAATTCAGAAAATTCTAGGCCACTGTCCCGCCAGGGCAGGCCAGATGCCACTAGGGCAGCAGCGCCACAGGGGTAAGTTGTCGCTAGGGCGGGATAGGCGAGACAGAATGTAAATAATGCGAACTCTTATTTCCTCCTTCTCCCTAAAATACCTAAATTAGTTGTAAAACACCCTACCCCCCCCCCCAAAGTTGCTCCAAGCTTGGGAAAGATGGAGAGAGATATTTCTAGCATAAGGATGTCAATGGATTGCGGATTTCCGATCAAGATCACCGTCACGAATTTCGGAAACTATAATCGAAGACGAAAACTCCGTGCAGCTGCTTGGCTCCCAGGTAGGCTAGGTTTTATTAAATGAGTAGTTATAATTTGTGCTCGTTGCATAGTATAATGATAACCAATGGTAGAATTCATATGTAGGCCTTCGTGCACCAAACATGAGATGATTAAATTATAGGAAAAAGCCTTAGATGACGAACTAGGGCTAAGTATGGTCAAGAGTTCGGATTCCATGAGAGGACAAATTACGTGATATAACTGTGATATTTGAGAATCGAGAAATTGAACGTGGTTCATAATGATAAATGATATTGTAATTCCCCGGGGTGGTTATATGGTTATGAGGACTTATATCTGATTGTTCTTTTGTGCTGAGTGAACTTGTTTCGTAATGTGTTGTCGAATGAATTGGGAAGGCAAAGGGTTCAAGGGTCGAAATACTTAAGAGTAAGGGCTTCCCGTGTGTTGTAAGAGTGAGAAGTTGGGGTAGTGTACGTGAGGTAATCGCTTAGGTTGATTTCACCTTGGAGGAAGGAATTCTTGGTTGGTAGTTTGAAAGCTTATGGTAATGTGCTATGTGGCAAGGACGAGGCAACTTAGAAGAGAAAGTAAAGGCTATGTTGGGGGTTGTTAGTCAGAATGGTTGTAGTGCGTATTGTGAAACTTTCTATGTGTTAGAATGGGTAGGCTGTGATCAAGAACCTAGTATGTAGGTTGGTTGGGAAGTAGTTGGTGGTAAGAATGCTAGTGTAATTCTGAGGTAGTTGGAGAGAGGGTAAAGGTGGAGAAGCGATGGATGTTATGACATGTTTTACTAGTTTGTTTCTTATTTTATGCGGTGGCGTCTGGTTGACCGATGATGTCTACCAGTACTTGTGTTTTGTACTGATACTACTCTTGCTATGTATTTTTGATATAGTCTGGATGTAGGGTCGGTGATGCTTCATTAGGTAAAGACGAAGAAAATCTCCAACAACTTCTATTTACCTTCCGCATGGTGGGAGCTATGTCATTTATTATATTGTCCAGTTTTTTACTCTTAGTAGCTCTTGTACCTGTTTAGACTATATCCTTAGGGGATTTTAATTACTTTACAGGTCTTAACCCGAATTTGTTTAAGAATGTTTTCATCATAAAAACTTTATGATTTCATTTATAATTGTTTTTCGTTAATTTTCCGCATGTTTTGACTATTGGGATATGAGGATTCTCCTACTTAGGTGTTTGAGTGGGTGCCTGCATAGCCCGATGGGTTGGGTCGTGACAAATTGGTATCAGAGCCAGGTTATCGATCTCCTAGTACTAGAGCAAAATGTGGAATAGACTGTTGACGTCCACACCTAATCTTCAGGAAGCTATGAAGCATTCTAGGAAGTTGTCTTATCTTTTCGTGCGAGTTTCGCTTGTGGTATGAATTGAGTCAAATTGGTATCTGAACAAATTGAACTAGACGTTGTGGTTATGACTGAAGGGACACAAGAAAAGTTAATTGGAACTGAGAAGGTTCCAATTGGTATCTGGCCTTAGGGGCTGTAGAAGGCATAAATGTTCAGTAATGGTCATCTATGGGAGGAACTAACTCATAAGGTGAAATTGTTGTGATATGTAGTTATAACTGTGAATGCGTGCTTCGTGTCGTTTGAAATAATTGTGAATGTGAAAGTTTTCTTTGGGTGTCTGATTTTACTGATGATATGAAAGTATTATGGCTGATGTGTGTGACATGATTAAGGAGACAGTGTTGCATGTCTGGATTTGATATGTGTAATATGTTGGCTAAATTGTTGAAATTATTCAAGTGTAACTACTTGCGTATCGTGAAACCTGTTGAGGGAAGAAGTCATAACTAGTGTGGTACGAGGGTTTATATAATCTACGAGTGATTCGTATGACAAAATATGGACGAGCGTTGCGACCAACTAATAATCGTGTGAATGTCTGGGTGTATCCTGGAGATATGTGGGTGTAACGTTGAATTAATGAGAATGAGTTGGATGTCGTATCGTTAGGATTGACTCGGGGTAGCTAATGGTTATCCTAGCTATGGGGATTAGTCCAAAGGTGTTGGGTGAAGCTGGGAACTTTGGTGGAATTTAGAAAAGAGGAAAACCCCAAAAAAAATTATTCTTGGGTTCTGGTTGCATCCAAGCCGCTGGGGCGGGATTATTCCTCCAGGGCGGGACCGCTAGAGCGACAATTCTTCCGCTAGGGCGGGACGGGGCGAGGCAAAACCTCAACTTGCATTCCCCTATTTTTCCAAGTTACCCACAATCCACCCCAAATGTTATCCGGGATAACCCGTATAATTAATTCAGTGTTCAGCAATCGAGAATAGATTATAAATCTTAGTAATTAATTAAAGGTTGTATAGAACAGCAAAAACAAGCATCCGTGTGCTTACAAAAACAAAAGGAAAAACACAGGAAAATAAGTTTTGTCCAAATTACAAGCCCAAGAGGGGCGAAATGAAAACTAAATCAAGAATCCTCGGACTATGAGGTGTCATTATCTGAGCATAGATCCTCCGGAGGTACCAGACCGATCGTTGCCTCGTCCATAAAAGTAAAATGCTTAAAATCCCCCTTCTCGATATGGGGAAGCTCTTGATCAGGGGCGACGCAAGTGAATATGGTTCTCACGGCTTTCCATATCCAGACCATCAAACGATCCCTCTCCAGACCCTTCCTCCTCTCCTGACGTAGCTCGCGATGGAGCATCTCAACCTCTAGGGCAGTGCTGGGTGGAACCGGAGTAAGGTTAGCAAAGGTACTCTCCAACCTCTTTCGTACGACTGCCAGATCCTCCTCGACCCGCGCACATGAGAGTGGGGTCTCGTCGTCCAAATCCACGACCGCCTTACTGCTGCTAGCCCTGCCCATTCTCTTTCTCTTACTCCTAGAAGTAGAAACTGACCTGATCAAAAGAGGGTGGAAAGGGGGATCCATGGGTAATACCTCATCAGTGTCG
Organism: Solanum tuberosum; assembly: GCF_000226075.1. Classification (NCBI taxonomy): domain Eukaryota; kingdom Viridiplantae; phylum Streptophyta; class Magnoliopsida; order Solanales; family Solanaceae; genus Solanum; species Solanum tuberosum. The sequence continues at coordinate 60,122 of NW_006239597.1, read as the reverse complement.
AAGAGTGGCACTCCCGTCTGCACAGCGCAGTAATAAGTTTCGGTAGAAAGAAAGCTTTCTTGTTACCCCGATAGAACATCTTCCACTCTGAAATGTTCTGCACCCCCACATTCAACTCGATGCCCTGTATAGCGCACACCACCACCAAGGCCCGAGGAAAGGTCACGTCGACGCGGTTGCCCGACAGGCGGATCCTCCTAGTCACCAAGTGTAGCCACCTCTTAATATCAGCTGACCAATCTGAGCTAGTAATGCCCTCGACAGTAACCCAGTAAACCTGACCCCAGTGCGCAGGCTCAATAAGGGTGTCCCTCAGCCAACCCAGGTCTATCTCCCGCAGCTTAGCCTCATACTCAGCATTCGAAACCTCGGTAAACTCTAGCGCCTCATTGATGAAAGTGTCATTAAGAGGGATGTCAACTCCCCGGATACGAATGACGGGGTAATGATCGTCCCATCACATTGTGGGCAGGATGGCGTAGAAATCCCTCCCCCAAGCGGAACGTGCATCCGTGGGAGCCTTAGTCAGTGGAGTCCATCCGAACTCCATCAGGCGAGCATAAAAGGTAGGCGCCTTCTCCTCCAGCTTCAGCAAAACAAAACCTCTCTCGTAGCAGAACCCTGTATTTCTATTATAGTGATGCCTTTCCCGATTCAAGACATCGGAGAACCGAACGAAAGGTAGGTTTTCCTCATTTATTCCTGCCATCTATAGAAACTTGCAAGGATTGAAAAATATACGTTAGAACTCCATGAGACTGGACACTAGTTGGGCAAAGAGGACTCATACTACTATTCCCCAAGTCCCGCCAGAGCGGCCTTCATCTGGGACGAATAACAGGCGCGATCATGGCGCCTGTTCATCCCGAAATCCACGTTTTTGACAGAATTCCAGCAGATCAGAGTATTTTAACTACCCTAGAACTTAAATATGCAATCATATTAGCAAAATAACCCCTAAATAGTGGCCAAATCCAAGTTTTTCATCAAGAGACCCTTCAACTTCCCCCACTCATTTTTGTACTGATTTAACCTTATTTTTTATAAAATCCTTATGCCCAGGATGTTGTGGAGACGTTAGGGACGTAAGGGAAATGCGCATGCTACATTTTCCTTACAAATTAAGCAACCTAGTTCATTTTCAAACAACTACCCATAAACCATTTCTAATCGATTAGGTAACAAGATGCAATTGTTGTTAATCAAGTACGGAAGTAAAAAGTGTAAGGAACTAGAATATTACCTGTGTTTCGACGTTCGAGGAGAGTGATCGAGAGGATTTTGGGAGAGTTTTTTTTGAAAGTTTAGGGAGAAATGGGAAAAATATTTCCCTTTTCCCCTTTACTGTTTCCCGAAGTGGGAGGCTGCCGCCCTGGAGGATCAGGCTATGTAATTTAAACGTATTTGTTTCTTCATGTGTTGCCTCAAATTTCTTCTAACCTTTGGGGTATAATACCTCTCACGTGTCAATATTTGAAAAGTTACCATTCGTCGTGATTCCGTGATGGCCCCATTCGTTAGTTTGTAAGTACTCCGAAATAAGACATGTGATTATCAGTGCACTAGTCGTTCGGGTAAGAACGAGAGGTAAATTGGTATCTATTGTAACGACCCGAATCGTCATTTTTTACAAAAATCAGAAATTCAGGAAATTCTAGGCCACTGTCCCGCCAGGGCGGGCCAGATGCCGCTAGGGCGGCAGCACCACATCAGGGTAAGTAGTCGCCAGGGCGGGATAGGCAAGACAGAATATAAATCACGCGAAATCTTATTTCCTCCTTCTCCCTAAAATACCTAAATTAGTTGTAAAACACCCTAGAAACCCCCATAAAGTTGCTCCAAGCTTGGGAAAGATGGAGAGAGATATTTCTAGCATAAGGATGTCGATGGATTGCGGATTTCCGATCAAGATCACCGTCACGAGTTCCAGAAAGAAGAATCAAAGATCAAAACTCCATTTAGCTGCTTGGCGCCCAGGTAGGCTAGGTTTTATTAATTGAGTAGTTATAATCTGTACTCGCCGCGTAATATATTGATAACCAATGGTAGAATCATGCGTAGGCCTTTGTGCACCGAACAAGAGATGATTAAATTGTAGGAAGAAACCTTAGATGACGAAGTAGGGCTGAGTATGGTCGAGTTATTGTTAGGTGATATACGTCATGGTATACTTGTACGTGATAGTTGTGATTTTATGATTGTGTGATATATGTTTGTTCTTGCTTCATTATGATACGTGTATGTATGCGAATGTTGCATTATTTATCACATAAATTGTAAAAGAGGATATATGAATGTTGAATGCCATGAATCACTTCTTGATTGTATGATTTTGATAATGTACTTTGTGATTGTGATTGTAGCTTGTTGAATGGATCGGGTGTTGTGTTCTGACACACTAACTTGGATCTGTTGCCACGTTACGACATAAATATGGGATCGGTTGCCACGTTCCAGCATAACCATTGGATCGGGTACCACGTTCAAGTATGCTAACAGTTTGAGTTCGGGTTCCATGAGAGGACCAATTACGTGATATAACTATGATATATGAGAATCGTGAAATTGAACGTGGTTCGTAATGATATTGTAAATCCCCGAAGTGGTTATATGGTTATGAGGACTTATATCTAATTGTTCTTTTGTGCTGAGTGAACTTGTTTCGTAACGTGTTGTCGAATGAATTGGGAAGGCAAAGGGTTCGAGGGTCGAAATAGTTGAGAGTAAGGGCTGCCCATGTGTTGTAAAAGTGAGAAGTGAGGGTAGTGTATGTTAGTGTAATCGCTTAGGTTGATTTCACCTTGGAGGAAGGAATTCTTGGTTGGTAGTTTGAAAGTTTGTGGTAATTGTAACATCCGACAATTTGAAATAGCTTTGAAGGGGCCTAGAATTGGAAATTTTCATTTTTTTTTTTGAAAGGATTTGAAAATCTGAAAATTTAAAATTTGGCTAAGTATGGAAAATGTGAATTTTTGGCCAACTTTTAAGAGCCATAAATTCTAGCTCAGGAGGAGTTAGGTGGAGTTCCGGTTATGGTTGTAAAGTTCATGGAACGATCTTTTTAACGCCACCGAGTTTGTTCAATTCCGAGTTCGTATGAGCGAGTTATGGCCTTTGAAAGTTGGGCAGTTGACAAGGAAATTCGTCCGGGAATCATTAAGGGCATTTTGGTCTTTTCTCTAGCTATTTCTTTTGAGGATGTATTGTTGTATAGGGCTGATATTTGGATCATTTTGTTCCTTTTTCTAAGAGAGTGAAGGCTAGGGCTTGAGAAGAAGAAGTGAAGGAGAAGAGAAGAAAAGAAGAAGAGGAGAGGAGATCAACAAGTTTCCGACAAGATCATCGTGGATTTTCGTCGGGGTGATCCCTACCAAGGTATGTGAGCTTTTAGTGTGGGTGATCCTTTCCCCTCACACCTAGCCCTTTATTTATTGAGGAAGGATTGGATTCGTTGTTGAAGTTGATAGTTGTATTGTTTGGTTGGTATTTGAGTTGTAATCTATGGTATGTTGAGGGATTTTGTGCTTCCAAGTGTATGGGCTGAAACCTTTGTGTTGGGAGGGTTTAGAGTTGGAGAAAAGGGGGACCCCAAAAATAGTCAGTTTCTCAGAATCAGTCGACGGACTAGAGGGACGGTCCGTAGATCTATCTACGGACCGTCGATCCCCT
>NW_006239597.1:55188-55688 GCF_000226075.1 Solanum tuberosum | reverse complement strand
CATGGGTAGAAAAGGATCATACTTTTTAGATGAATTCTTTTCAAATTAGACTAATAGATCCATTAGGCAGTTCAGGTCCTATACCTTTGGCCGGGAATAGGATGCTCTGGCAGCGTGAGGTCGATCGCTGTATCATCACTATAGCTCTTATGTGATGGTTGTCGGTTAGAGAAACTCCCACAGCAGTTATTGTATTTTCATACACAGAAAGTATTGTATTTTATATACATCAGTTCATTTGTATTTCTATATACATCTCAGGCTTATTGTATCTTTGCATACACACAGAGTTTATAGCATGTTTTAAACAGTCTTTCTTTATATCGCACTTGTTTTAAATTGCCTTATGTTGAAAGAAGTCAGTCAGGTTGAGTTGAGTTGAGCCAGGTAAGCTATTCAATTTCTCCTAGATCTCCAGATCTCCTACTAGCCTTTGTTGCTTAGTCCCAGCTCGCATACTCGTACATTCCATGTACTGATGCCAGTTGGCCTGCATCTTA
>NW_006239597.1:54148-54601 GCF_000226075.1 Solanum tuberosum | reverse complement strand
AGTCCTAGTTATCGGTGTGAAGCGCGCCACATCTATAATTGGGAGGCTACAACATTTAGGAAACTTTCTCACTTCTTTCACACTCATCTCGTGCGTTAGGGTTTATCTCTAGAAAGTTTCTTTCTAATCCGTGCTTGCGTGTCATGGACATATCCAGGTTGATGGTTTATGTGCAGCAGGTTGAGGAAGAGAAGCTGAGGGACAGAGAAGAGTTCAGAAATAAGAGAGCTAAGACCGGCGACGAGTCCGGGCAGCAGATGGGTAATTCAAATCGTCCCTCCTTTCAGCAAAGGCAAAAGGGACCTGCTCCATCATTTGCTAGAGCACCTGCACCCAGATACATAGGTGAATTTAATGGCCAGAATTCGAAGGACTTCAAGGCTAGACCAGCGCAATCTTCGAGTAGTGTGGCCCAGGGGAGTAGTAAGCCTCCTGCTTGCGCCAAGTGTGGTA
>NW_006239597.1:41419-54048 GCF_000226075.1 Solanum tuberosum | reverse complement strand
CTAGTTTCACCTATCTATTTTTAGGGTCGCTACAGCTACTATGATTTCAGATCAATGTAATTTCTTTTTTTTTAGTGGGTAATATGGAAAGTTAAATGGTTTCTTTTGTTTGAAGAATTGTTCTTTAATATTATATAGACTTTGTAACGATTTGAATCGTCGTTATTTAGAAAAAAATGGAAATTCAGAAAATTCTAGGCCACTGTCCAGCCAGGGCAGGCCAGATGCCACTAGGGCAGCAACGCCACAGGGGGTAAGTAGTCGCTAGGGCGGGATAGGCGAGACAAAATATAAATAACGCGAAATCTTATTTCCTCCTTCTCCCTAAAATACCTAAATTAGTTGTAAAACACCCTACCCCCCCCCCCAAAGTTGCTCCAAGCTTGGGAAAGATGGAGAGAGATATTTCTAGCATAAGGATGTCAATGGATTGTGGATTTCCGATCAAGATCACCGTCACGAGTTTTGGAAACTAGAATCAAAGACGAAAACTCCGTGCAGCTGCTTGGCTCCCAGGTAGGCTAGGTTTTATTAAATGAGTAGTTATAATTTGTGCTCGTTGCATAGTATAATGATAACCAATGGTAGAATTCATATGTAGGCCTTCGTGCACCAAACATGAGATGATTAAATTATAGGAAAAAGCCTTAGATGACGAACTAGGGCTAAGTATGGTCAAGTTATTCTTAGGTGATATACGTCATGGTATACTTGTAAGTGATGGTTGTGATTCTATGATTGTGTGATATATGTTTGTTCTTGCTTCATTATGATACGTGTATGTATGTGAATGTTGCATTATTGATCACATAAATTGTAAAAGAGGATATATGAATGTTGAATGCCATGAATCACTTCTTGATTGTATGATTTGGAGAATGTACTTTGTGATTGTGATAGTGGCTTGTTGAATGGATCGGGTGTTGCGTTCTGACACACTAACTTGGATCGGTTGCCACGTTCTGACATAAATATGGGATCGGTTGCCACATTTCGGCATAATTATTGGATCGGGTACCACGTTCCGGTATGCTAACAGTTTGAGTTCGGTTCCATGAGAGGACAAATTACGTGATATAACTGTGATATTTGAGAATCGTGAAATTGAACGTGGTTCATAATGATAAATGATATTGTAATTCACCGGGGTGGTTATATGGTTATGAGGACTTATATCTGATTGTTCTTTTGTGCTGAGTGAACTTGTTTCGTAATGTGTTGTCGAATGAATTGGGAAGGCAAAGGGTTCAAGGGTCGAAATACTTAAGAGTAAGGGCTTCCCGTATGTTGTAAGAGTGAGAAGTTGGGGTAGTGTACGTGAGGTAATCGCTTAGGTTGATTTCACCTTGGAGGAAGGAATTCTTAGTTGGTAGTTTGAAAGCTTGTGGTAATGTGCTATGTGGCAAGGACGAGGCAACTTAGAAGAGAAAGTAAAGGCTATGTTGGGGGTTGTTAGTCAGAATGGTTGTAGTGCGTATTGTGAAACTTTCTATGTGTTAGAATGGCTAGGCTGTGATCAAGAACCTAGTATGTAGGTTGGTTGGGAAGTAGTTGGTGGTAAGAGTGCTAGTGTAATTCTGAGGTAGTTGGAGAGAGGGTAAAAGTGGAGAAGCGATGGATGTTATGACATGTTTTACTAGTTTGTTTCTTATTTTATGCAGTGGCGTCGGGTTGACCGATGATGCCTACCAGTACGTGTGTTTTGTACTGATACTACTCTTGCTATGTATTTTTGATATAGTCTAGATGCATGGTCGGTGATGTTTCATTAGGTAAAGACGAAGAAAATCTCCAGCAACTTCTATTTACCTTCCGCATGGTGGGAGCTATGTCATTTATTATATTGTCCAGTTTTTACTCTCAGTAGCTCTTGTACTTGTTTAGACTATATCCTTAGGGGATTTTAATTACTTTACAGGTCTTAACCCGAATTTGTTTAAGAATGTTTTCATCATAAAAACTTTATGTTTTGACTATTGGGATATGAGGATTCTCGTACTTAGGTGTTAGAGTGGGTGCCTACATAGCCCGGTGGGTTGGGTCGTGACAAATTGGTATCAGAGCCCAGGTTATCGATCTCCTAGTACTAGAGAAAAATATGGAATAGACTGCTACGGATTGGTGTGTTGACGTCCACACCTAATCTTTAGGAAGCTATAAAGCATTCTAGGAAGCTGTCTTATCTTTTCGTGCGAGTTTCACTTGTGGTATGAATTGAGTCAAATTGGTATCTGAACAAAGTGAACTAGACGTTGTGGTTACGACTGAAGGGACACAAGAAAAGTTAATTGGAACTGAGAAGGTTCCAATTGGTATCTGGCCTTAGGGGTTGTAGAAGGCATAAATGTTCAGTAATGGTCATCTATGGGAGGAACTAACTCATAAGGTGAAATTGTTGTGATATGTAGTTATAACTGTGAATGCGTGCTTCGTGTCGTTTGAAATAATTGTGAATGTGAAAGTCTTCTTTGGGTGTCTGATTTTACTGATGATATGAAAGTATTATGGCTGATGTGTGTGACATGATTAAGGAGACAATGTTGCATGTCTGGATTTGATATGTGTAATATGTTGGCTAAATTGTTGAAATTATTCAAGTGTAACTACTTGAGTATCGTGAAACCTGTTGAGGGAAGAAGTCATAACTAGTGTGGTACGAGGGTTTATATAATCTACGAGTGATTCGTATGACAAAATATGGACGAGCGTTGCGACCAACTAATAATCGTGTGAATGTCTGGGTGTATCCTGGGGATATGTGGGTGTAACGTTGAATTAATGAGAATGAGTTAGATGTCGTATCGTTAGGATTGACTCGGGGTAGCTAATGGTTATCCTAGCTATGGGGATTAGTCCAAAGGTGTTGGGTGAAGCTGGGAACTTTGGTGGAATTTAGAAAAGAGGAAAACCCCAAAAAAAATTATTCCTGGGTTCTGGTTGCATCCGAGCCGCTGGGGCGGGATTATTCCTCCAGAGCGGGACCGCTAGAGCGACAATTCTTCTGCCAGGGCGGGACGGGGCGAGGCAAAACCTCAACTTGTATTCCCCTATTTTTCCAAGTTACCCACAATCCACCCCAAATGTTATCCGGGATAACCCGTATAATTAATTCAGTGTTCAGCAATCGAGAATAGATTATAAATCTTAGTAATTAATTAAAGGTTGTATAGAACAGCAAAAACAAGCATCCATGTGCTTACAAAAACAAAAGGAAAAACACAGGAAAATAAGTTTTGTCCAAATTACAAGCCCAAGAGGGGCGAAATGAAAACTAAATCAAGAATCCTCGGACTATGAGGTGTCATTATCTGAGCATAGATCCTCCGGAGGTACCAGACCTATCGTTGCCTCGTCCATAAAAGTAAAATGCTTAAAATCCCCCTTCTCGATCTGGGGAAGCTCTTGATCAAGGGCGACGCAAGTGAGTATGGTTCTCACGGCTTTCCATATCCAGACCATCAAACGATCCCTCTCCAGACCCTTCCTCCTCTCCTGACGTAGCTCGCGATGGAGCATCTCAACCTCTAGGGCAGTGCTGGGTGGAACCGGAGTAAGGTTAGCAAAGGTACTCTCCAACCTCTTTCGTACGACTGCCAGATCCTCCTCGACCCGCGCACATGAGAGTGGGGTCTCGTCGTCCAAATCCACGACCGCCTTACTGCTGCTAGCACTGCACAGGGTAATACCTCATCAGTGTCGAGGAGTGGCACTCCCGTCTGCTTGCACAGCGCAGTAATAAGTTCCGGTAGAAAGAAAGCTTTCTTGTTACCCCGATAGAACATCTTCCACTCTGAAATGTTCTGCACCCCCACATTCAACTCGATGCCCTGTATAGCGCACACCACCACCAAGGCCCAAGGAAAGGTCACGTCGACGCGGTTGCCCGACAGACGGATCCTCCTAGTCACCAAGTGTAGCCACCTCTTAGCATCAGCTGACCAATTCGAGCTAGTAATGCCCTCGGCAGTAGCCCAGTAAACCTGACCCCAGTGCGCAGGCTCAATAAGGGTGTCCCTCAGCCAACCCAGGTCTATCTCCCGCAGCTTAACCTCATACTCAGTATTCGAAACCTCGGTAAACTCTAGCGCCTCATTGATGGCAGTGGCATTAAGAGGGATGTCAACTCCCCGGATACGGATAACGGGGTGAGGATCGTCCCATCACATTGTGGGCAGGATGGCGTAGAAATCCCTCCCCCAAAGCGGAACGTGCATCCGTGAGAGCCTTAGTCAGTGGAGTCAATCCGAACTCCATCAGGCGAGCATAAAAGGTAGGCGCCTTCTCCTCCAGCTTCAGCAAAACAAAACCTCTCTCGTAGCAGAACCCTGTATTTCTATTATAGTGATGCCTTTCCCGATTCAAGACATCGGAGAACCGAACGAAAGGTAGGTTTTCCTCATTTAGCCCTGCCATTTATAGAAACTTGCAAGGATTGAAAAATATACATTAGAACTCCATGAGACTGGACACTAGCTGGGCAAAGGGGACTCATACTACTATTCCCTAAGTCCCGCCAGAGCGGCCTTCATCTGGGATGAATAACAGGCGCGATCATGGCGCCTGTTCATCCCGAAATCCACGTTTTTGACAGAATTTCAGCTGATCAGAGTATTTTAACTACCCTAGAACTTAAATATGCAATCATACTAGCAAAATAACCCCTAAATAGTGGCCAAATCCAAGTTTTTCATCAAGAGACCCTTCAACTTCCCCCACCCATTATTGTACTGATTTAACCTTATTTTTTATAAAATCCTTATGCCCAGGATGTTGTGGAGACGTTGGGGACGTAAAGGAAATGTGCATGTTACGTTTTCCTTACAAATTAAGCAACCTAGTTCATTTTCAAACAACTACCCATAAACCATTTCTAATCGATTAGGTAACAAGATGCAATTGTTGTTAATCAAGTACGGAAGTAAAGAGTGTAAGGAACTAGAATATTACCTGCGTTTCGACGTTCCAGGAGAGTGATCGAGAGGATTTTGGGAGAGTTTTTTTTGAAAGTTTAGGGAGAAATGGGAAAAATATTTCCCTTTTCCCCTTTACTGTTTCCCGAAGTGGGAGGTTGCCGCCCTGGAGGATCAGACTATGTAATTTAAACGCATTTGTTTCTTCATGTGTTGCCTCAAATTTCTTCTAACCCTTGGGGTATAGTACCTCTCGCGTGTCAATATTTGAAAAGTTACCATTCGTCGTGATTCCGTGATGGCCCCATTCGTTAGTTTGTAAGTACTACGAAATAAGACATGTGATTATCAGTGCACTAGTCGTTCGGGGACGAACGAGAGGTAAATTGTTATCTATTGTAACGACCCGAATCGTCATTTTTTTACAAAAATCAGAAATTCAGGAAATTCTAGGCCACTGTCCCACTAGGGCGGGCCAGATGCCGCTAGGGCGGCAGCACCACATCGGGGTAAGTAGTCACCAGGGCAGGATAGGCAAAACAGAATATAAATCATGCGAAATCTTATTTCCTCCTTCTCTCTAAAATACCTAAATTAGTCGTAAAATACCCTAGAAACCCCCAAAAAGCTGTTCCAAGCTTGGGAAAGATGGAGAGAGAGATTTCTAGCATAAGGATGTCGATGGATTGCGGATTACCGATCAAGATCACCGTCACGAGTTCCAGAAACAAGAATCAAAGACCAAAACTCCATTTTAGCTGCTTGGCGCCCAGGTAGGCTAGGTTTTATTAATTGAGTAGTTATAATCTGTACTCGCCGCGTAGTATATTGATAACCAATGGTAGAATCATGCATAGGCCTTCGTGCACCGAACAAGAGATGATTAAATTGTAGGAAGAAACCTTAGATGACGAAGTAGGGCTGAGTATGGTCGAGTTATTCTTAGGTGATATACATCATGGTATACTTGTACGTGATGGTTGTGATTTTATGATTGTGTGATATATGTTTGTTCTTGCTTCATTATGATACGTGTATGTATGTGAATGTTGCATTATTTATCACATAAATTGTAAAAGAGGATATATGAATGTTGAATGCCATGAATCACTTCTTGATTGTATGATTTTGATAATGTACTTTGTGATTGTGATTGTAGCTTGTTGAATGGATCGGGTGTTGTGTTCTGACACACTAACTTGGATCTGTTGCCACGTTCCGGCATAAATATGGGATCGGTTGCCACGTTCCGGCATAACCATTGGATCGGGTACCACGTTCAGGTAGGCTAACAGTTTGAGTTTGGGTTCCATGAGAGGACCAATTACGTGATATAACTGTGATATATGAGAATCATGAAATTGAACGTGGTTCGTAATGATATTGTAAATCCCCGAAGTGGTTATATGGTTATGAGGAGTTATATCTAATTGTTCTTTTGTGCTGAGTGAACTTGTTTCGTAACGTGTTGTCGAATGAATTTGGAAGGCAAAGGGTTCGAGGGTCGAAATAGTTGAGAGTAAGGGCTGCCCATGTGTTGTAAAAGTGAGAAGTGGGGGTAGTGTACGTGAGTGTAATCGCTTAGGTTGATTTCACCTTGGAGGAAGGAATTCTTGGTTGGTAGTTTGAAAGCTTGTGGTAATGTGCTTTGTGGCAAGGACGAGGCAACTTAGAAGAGAAAGTAAAGGGTATGTCGGGGGTTGTTAGTCAGAATGGTTGTAGTGCGTATTGTGGACTTTTCTACGTGTTAGAATGGCTAGGTTGTGATCAAGAACCTAGTATGTAGATTGGTTGGGAAGTAGTTGGTGGTAAGAGTGCTAGTGTAATTTTGAGGTAGTTGGAGAGAGGGTAAAGGTGGAGAAGCTGTGGATGTTATGACATGTTTTACTAATTGGTTTCTTGTATTATGCGGTGGCGTCGGGTTGACCGATGATGCCTACCAGTATGTGTGTTTTGTACTGATACTACTCTTTTTATGTATTTTTGGCATAGTCTGGATGCAGGGTCGGTGATGTTTCATTAGGTGAAGACGAAGAAAATATCCAGCAGCTTCTATTTTCCTTCCGCATGGTGGGAGCTGTGACATATTTTATATCATCCAAATTTTACTCTTTGTAGCTCTTGTACCTATTTAGACTAGATATTTGGGGGATGTTAATTACTTTACAAGTCTTAACTCGAATTTATTAAGAAGGTTTTCATCATAAAAACTTTATGATTTCATTTTTAATGTTTTTCGTTAATTTTCTGCATGTTTTGACTATTGGGATATGAGGGTTCTCCTACTTAGGTGTTAGAGTGGGTGCCTGCACGGCCCGGTGGGTTGGGTCGTGACAGACTTTTCAGCTTTGGAGAGTAGAACGTTTTTGGTCAAAAGGAAATATGGTATATATGTTAATATTACTATATAGGAAAATAAAGCGTTGTAGATAATTATTTAGAGAGGAATTTTGTTAGTCTAGTTGGTTGGCTACATGAACTTTTATCATGATTCCACATCTTGTAATCTCCTTTTCCATTACCATTTCATTGTGAAAATCAAATCACCACATTAAAAAAGATATGACAGTGGGAAGGTGGTGCGTTGTGAGACTCATAATCGGGGTGGTGTAAGAGTTTTATGCGGGACAAAACTATTGTTTTGAATATCAAAAGCAAGATGAAGTGGTAGGCGAGTTAAATGTAAAAAAAAAATACTAAATTGTATAGAGTGAGCCATGTGGGTTGGGGTGGTTATAAATAGAGCAATGTGGTAAAAAATAATAATGGGGCGGAGCAGGTAAAAACTTTTACCAAGTTATAAAGCAACATCGTAACCCCACCCCCATATTCCTAATCACCACAAGTATAATGTTACAAGGCCTTTTCCTAGAGGATGGATAATATGAAGCTAGATGAAGCAAATCTAGTTCATGATCATTTTTTAACTCAACAATTGTACCTTTGTCAAAACATATAGTAGGGGTTCAAACCATTAAGTATAATATAATTTTGCACCAAACATCGAGTTCAGTAAGTATAATCTGTATGATAGAACGTGTAATGATATTTGCCTTCGAATGAGCTTGTATAAAGTGGTTGGCATTGATGTTGGTTGCCAATGGTGGTTGTGATAACAAAGGTGGTTGGTGATTGACAACGATAATGGTGATAGTTAGTGATTGTGGATAGAATGATAAAGAATATTATCCACACAAGATATTAAGACTTTGTTCAAGATCTTAATGATTAATTAAATACTTAAATCTTAATGATAACAGATGCACTTGATAACCTAAAGTCTAAACCATTCAGATTCAAACTTTCATCAAGTGTAGTACAATTATATATGAATGAACTAGCATTGGAACTACTAGAGGAATTAATACCAATTTGTCAAATCATAAATAATCAATATTTGATATGATATGACAAAGTTACAGTAGCGCTACTGTCCCTACAAATGTTGCAAACCCGGTCATTTCATTTTACATGGTGATGAGCATGAGATTTAAACATATTGAAGAGATAAATTGAGTGTTAGATGCTATTTGGTGAAATACAATCAATAGCTTGCATTCTACAAAAGGAAAATCAAATAATCATGTAGTACCAAGATATGTCCGAAGTCTCAAGTTCACAAAAGATTTCATATTCGGAGTGATAAAAGTTAAATTTCAAGAAGATGGTTCACGTAGTTGTGATGACAGAGGTGGTTAATGGTGGTGGTTCGTGAGTGTGATAGTGAATATTATTCACAAAAGAATACATATTAATGATACTAAGACTTTGTTCAAGATCTTAATGATTGAAGACCTGTTCAAACTAAATAATTGCTTAAATCTTATAATGAAATCTGATAGGTAAAATGGTATCAAATAGTCTCACTTTCATCTCCCTTTAAAGGAATACAAATTAGTGAGAATTAGAAAACCCCACTTATTATAAGATGCATTCTGAAAAAAATGCTAATATAGAAGTCCATAGCATAATATTTGGTAGGAAAGTAGGAAACACAAGTCGAAAGCATAGATTGTTTGCCGATAATAAAGCAGAGAATTAAGGTACTAATAGCTCTGAGGCTATTATTATGCAAGCACAAAAATTTTCTACTGATAAGTCTTTAAGTCTCAAGTTCACTTCTTATTTTTTGGGTGGAGTTTGAAGCTTCTTGCTTCTGATGTATCCTAGCTGAGTCATAGCCTGCTCCAACTCCCATTTTACCTTCCCTTTCCAGAATTGGGAAGGTGTGACTTCCATCTAAGTTGAATGTCCTTGACCGTCATATCTCCATTCAGCTTTTCACCGCAGCAAACAACATCCACCTGCACAAAAATGATATAAAGACGATTCAGTGGCAAAGCAGTACTGTGGCAATATTTTCAACATATCTTCCTGTGGTATAAAACAAGAATCTGTTTCACTGTCCTATTTATGTTTGTTTCGTCTTTCTAATTCGAGATCATCAACTGTTTCAACATAGGTTCCTTTATTTATGTTAAGTAAGCATTAGTATATATATTTCCTAATTCTTGAATTTTATATAACTAACTAGTTCAAATAAATGCATAATTTAGCTTATAAAATCATTACCTCAGTATGATCATTCAAATTTAGCTTCTGTGCAATGAACTTCTGGATTAAAGTTACAGTGGCGCTACTGTCCCTGCAAATGATTCAAAATCACTCATTTCATTTTACGTGGTGATGAGCATGAGTTTTAAATCAATGTTGTGTGCGGAAAATCTTACTTGAGATGGATATTGGGCCTGTCAAGGGGAGGCAATCTTAGTCCCTTCCTGCCAAGAGTAAAAGAAAAAAGTTATGTCATATCAATGAGACAAGAACCTTCAGAGCGATGTGCCTGGTATATTGGTACTTACTTGCCTCCCTGTGGTACAAGTTTAAACCAGAAAGAGGAAAGTTCCTTCTGTTTTTCGTCCAAAGCTTGGTTTTCTTGTGTTGAAGACTCTCTTTCTTCGGGACCAGTATCTTGCCTTTTCTTGCATGCTTTTCTATTCTTGCTCCTCTTTTTCTTCTTATGCTCTTTGATATTGTCCACCATAATGGACTACCCTATTTCAGCATTTGTTGTTGATACGCTCGAAGCAAGCTGAGGCATCTTCAAAGAAATATACTCTTATATTGAGGTTATGCAAAATATATATTTCTAACTAATAGTCCAAATATATGGTGGAATCATTTTAAGACATGTATGCCAAAGAACTAATAATTACCTTAGCTACAGACACAGTTGAAGGGAGAGCTGAGGTTTCTTTTGAGGACATGCGATGGTCCATTAGAGAAATTTTGTGTCCTCTGAGTTGCCTGCATGCACTATGAGGGTTATTTCCAACTTCCAATATTAATTTGTTCCATAGATTACTTTTAGATTAGATTAGATAAGTCGGTGTAAATAACACGAAGAGTTGCAAGAGAAACCATGAATACATAGAACTATGAACACAATCGAACACAATAGAATGAGCAATTGACATAACATGTATGAGTTGGACCAAGCTACATCTTGTAACTGGAAATGTACTATCCAGTTATGATCTACTCTTGTAAGTGTGTGTACTTTGTAAGTTAGATCTAGTATGAGCCAAGCTTTAGATTCTACTCTTTGAATTGGATATGTCCAACTTTTTTTCTCTTTTGGTTCTTTTGAGTGGTGAGTATCGAAAATGAATCACGTATCTTTATAAGGAAGCTGATTCGAAGTTGAAGGGGCTCCTCCATTTACTATATGTCTGTAATTTCATACATAAAGCGGTAGAGTAAAAACTCATCGATCTCCTTACTGCTCCATGGGGGTCTTCATTCACTCTTCTCTTACTTTCCATACTTCTAGAAAAAAATGTTGAACAAAAACGATCTTTCTAAAGTTAAAGGTTAGGGTTCTCATGTTTCATAATATTTGTAAATATAATTAGGATAATTAATTTAACTTAGTTGATGAGAAATTAGAAAACAATTAAGATTAGAGTAAAACTACTTCACTGAAACTTATTTTTTGGAACCAAAGAGCTTTTAGAGCTCACTCAATAGGTTTCATTGAACAAGAGTATAAATATTATTGCTAGCAAGAAGGAATGCACTGAATGATTGACTGATTTGCACAAGGGCATGAATACCAAGGTTCAAATCCCGGTGAGAAAAAAATATAGGGTGAACCTAGGTGGATAAAATTACCTAGTAACTATGCTGGTGAGATATAGAAGGTACTTCGTGGAATGGTCAAGGTGTGCAAAAACTAACCTGAACACCAGTAGTTTTTTTTTTTTTTAAAAAAGAACTATCGAGAAAAGTTCAAAACCTAACCTGAGTTGTTCTGTCGCTTGAACAAAAAAGGAAGAAATCAAGGATATTTTTTTGATATATTAAGAGAAGGTCAAACCTAACCTATGTTGAATCTATCACTTGTGCAACTAAGGAAAAATTGATTAAAAATTTGATCTATCGAGAGAATACTACATCAAACTAAGTTGAATCTGTCACTTGAGCACTAAAAGGTAAATCAATAATAAAAAAAAAAGATCTATTCAGAGAAACTCAAACCTAACCTAATTTGGATCTTTCACTTGAGCAGAAAAGGAAAATCAATAAAAAATATTGATATTTTGGAAAAAGTTCAAAACCTAACCTAAATTGAATTTGTAACTTGAGCAGCAAAGGAAAAATCAATTAAAAATTAATTTATTAAGAAAAAACCCAAATCTAACCTAAATTGAATTTACCACTTGAGTAGCAAAGGAAAAATCAATTAGAAATTGATAAGCTCATACCAAACTTATGTTGAATCTGTCACTTGAGTGACAAAAAAAATCAATAAAATATTGATCTATGAAAAGAAGTTCATGACTGACCTGTGTTGAATCCTTGAAAAATAAAGAAAACATCAATAGTGAGTAGAGCCGTCAATTAGGGTTAAGTTTGGCTCAACTCGTGAATAGGATTGGGCTTAAGATTTTTAGAGCCCATTTAAAAATAGGGCTCTTTAGCCCAACCTGAATAAGTCCATTAGCCTATGGGGCATGAACAATATGAGTTGGGCCAGCCCGTGGGCCAAATAAAAAACTAATTAAAAATTAAAATAAAATAGAATACTAAAACTAACAAGAGGAATCTAAACTTAAAGTCTTAAACCATGCATATAAATATCACAAAGATCAAATACTCAAATATAAAATTACATTTTTTGTATGATTCGTCATTGTTTTCTTCTTCTTTTTACTTGGGTTTGATGTACTTGAAACGAGGGTCTTTCATAAACAACTTGTCTACCTCCATGAGGTAGTGATAAGGTCTATGTGCACTCTACCCTCCATAGACCTCACTGAGTGAAGTTTCACTAGGATGTTGTTGTTGTTGTTGTTATACCTATGATCTTTACAAAAAATGACAATAATTTCAGATTGAAGTCATACAACCAAAATTTTACTTGAAGCCAAACGTAATGTATTATTATTTTTAAAAAGCGGGCTAGCCCGGCGCTGCCTCAGCCCACTTAGTTGTGGTTGGACTGACTATTTTTTGGCCCGCAATAATAATGGACCATCCCGACCTAACCCGTAAAGTTTTAAAGCCAAGGCTACCATAATGGGATGGACCGGCCTGTATTGATAGCTCTACTAGTGAGTAGCAAATCTGAAAGGGAAATGTGTATCTAATGAAAAATCATGCAGAAAGAGAGGGAGGGAGAGAGAGAGAGAGAGGGGGGGGGGGGGCAGGGGGGGG
>NW_006239597.1:28631-41327 GCF_000226075.1 Solanum tuberosum | reverse complement strand
GGGCGGGGGGGGGGGGGGGGGGGGGTGGGGGGTGGGGGTTGGGGGGGGGGGGGGGGGGAGCAAGTGTAATCTGATTATATATGAGAAAGTGTTAGGTTTAAGGTTTCACATACTAATTTTGATGATAAAAAATTGACTTAATTTAATAAAAGAACATTTACTTGTTGTAAATTTGTTTTTGGTGCAAAATTATTTAACGAAGAAGAATTTGGTGAAGATATAAACAAATATAGAAAGGAAGATATTATGAGATGGAATTTCAAGAGAAGATACATATGGAAGAAAATAACTTGCCCAAATCAAGATACAAAGATTATGGAAATAATATTTACTAGGATCCTATGGAAGGAAATATTCTAAAAAAGGAAAAGATCAAAATCTGTTACTTAAGGAAGATCAAATTATTATGTAGTACCAAGATATGTCTGAAGTCTCAAGTTCACAAAAGATTTCATATTCAGAGTGATAAAACTTAAATTTCAAGAAGATGGTTCAAATCAAGAAAAAAGAAAACTCAAGGGAGTTCAAGTTATTGTCATCATCTTTATTAGCTTAACTTAAGGAATCAAGAAAAGAATGCCATCAAAATCATTGAAGCGAATATTTTGTGCAATCAATTGAGGAAAGAATTCATCAAAGAATGAAGATATTACTTCGAATCGAAGATTCACTATATCAAGACAAATAAAGAAAACAAGTAGATTCCTTGGAGCATGATGAACCATTATTTAAAGAAGAAGTATTGAATTGATTCATCACGCATCCATACATACTTTCGTCTCAACCACTCTCAAGTTTCTTTATTCTACTCTTCATAAGCATTGTAATTCATTGTCGATTTACTGTGTAGTCAAAAGAGAGAAAAGAAAAAAATATATTGTTTGGTGAGACATTGTATTAAGGGGTTGTGTCATTGCTTGTTCCTTTGCTGAAGCTGGTGAAAATCAAAGAGTCGTTATTGGTGAGCGAGTCAAAATTACTATTGAAGATAAGGGAAACTAAAGATATGGAACAGGTTGAACAACATGGTTCAATCAATGTACAACTGGAGTTAGAGTCACACTAGGATTAGGCTAATACTTATATTTACTAGGCCTCTTCTTCTTGTACTAGGTGAAGTTGACTAGGATTAGATTACAACTAGTATTAGATTATTTATAATTGCAGTATTATTGTAGTAGTAATAGTTATTGTAGTAGAACTCTAAGTATAGTGAGCTTATGACTCTACAATTCACTCCTTATATAAGGGTATGTACTCAACTTTTTAAATCTTCAATACAATCCTTGATTTCTCTTATTCTTACGTGAGAATTCTATATGGTATCAGAGAATTAAAGCTCTTCCGCTCTCTAAAGTATTGATAAAAAATATATATGTTCAAACTGCAATGGCCCCATCTACGTACCAACACTTTGTCCACCTCCTCACTTCCCCACCTCATTATCATTTGTTCCATTAAACTTAAGTCAACAAACTATAACTACTTATCTATGAAACCTCTAAAGCAAAGAGGGATGTCGGGACAAGACCCCAATTATCCTAACAACTGAAGTACTAAAACAATGTAAAATGAGTCCTCCGAAAAGCTAGGACGCTCACCAACTAACTCTGAGTGCTCAACTGGATCAACGAGGCGCTGTATGCTGATCTTGGTTATCTGTATCTGTATCATAAAAAGATGCAGGCCAAATGGCATCAGTACATTGAATGTACGAGCATGCGAGGAGAAAACTAAACATGACATAAGATTGAAAGAAATCTAAAAAGAACACTCACCTTAGCTTTACTCAACTCATAAATATTCAACTCAAATGCGAAGTAAAACAACAATAAAGCTATAGTTTATACAAAGCATTTAAAGCAGTAGGTGACAACTCAAAGTAATAAAGAAATACAATAGTAACTCAGTTACATATAAAGTAATAAAATACTATGGGAGTTTCTTTAACTGACAACCATCACTATGAGCCTAAGTGATGATACACTGTCTCATCCACGCTGCCAGAACTTTTCTATACCTTACCATGATATAGAATGCCTCAATTAAGTGGATCCACTAGTCTATGCTAAAAAGCACTAAGGATTCATCTAAAAAAGTATGATACTTTGTACCCATGATGGCTACATGGTTTATGGAGACTTTGAGTTATTATGAACTCGTCCCATATCGGTGCTCAATACTACTCCCAAAATATACTCAGCTCATATGTTTTAAAACAAAACTCTTTCTTTGGTTTGAGATAATTACTCAAAACTAGCTCAAAAGCTCTCTTGGAAATCGGTGTTTCCTCTCTTGTTCAAATGTGAAAACATTTTAACTCTTGGGAATACTTAATTCCCGTATAATCTTTTGAAGAAATGAACTTTACTCTTACTCTTTACTCAACTCAAAATTGAAGACTTAAAACAAAGTTAAAACATTTGTAAAAGGACTTTTGGAAAACTCTATAAACTTCTCTTGACTTGACTCTTAACTTTCCTTGAATTGAATTATAGATTCAAGGTTCATGATCTCATATTTATGGATGATTTCATGATGTTTAGATGTACCTTAGAGTGTAGAAATCGACTAGAAAACATAGGTACGTTGCTAGGGAACTAATACGGAAAGAAGTGGGAAAAGGTGGAAGAACTGGTGTCCCTGGCGCTCTGAGAGGCGCAGGGGGCCAGAGGCAAAAATTCAGAGACTGGGCTGGGGCGCTCTGGCTGGCGTGGTGCCCTAGAGCCCAAACTTGAGAGCCCCTGTTGGAGCACTCTAGTTGGGGCGGACGCCCCAAGCCCTTGCCCAGGTGAATTCTGACTTTTCTTGCTCGTTTTTCAACTCTAAACCCCCTATTTCAACTTGGTTCTTTTCCCAAACACTTAGATTCGACTACATAACTAAGATATGTAAGAATATACTCTGAACAACACCTAAAATTCATGAATCAAACCCAAGAAACTTCAACAACAAGAACCCACAAGATTTCAAACGAATTTGATCAAGAACTCATAATCTTATCTTTCAATAGAACACAATTACGCTGAATTGAATCATGATTGGCGCGTGGGTGAACTAAACCAACACTATGTGATCTCACATACCTCGTAGGGATTAACCTTTGGCAAAATCCACACGAAATTCTCCAAGAAATCGACGAATCCTTGCTTCTTATCCTCTTTTCTCCTCTTCTTTCAAAACCCTAACTCAAATTCCAAAAGCGTAAACTAACCAATTTCAGTTTAGACTCCTAAGTAATTATCAAAAATGAAATAATTTAATTGGGTATGGAAAATACCAAAATACCCTTCCAAAATCCGAATTGGACTTTCCTTATCCAAACAATCCAACTTCAAATGGACATATCTCACTCATACGAATTCGAAATAGCGCAAACTTGGCGGCGTTGGAAAGATAATTCCAAGATATTTCCTATAGTATCTGGAAGCACACTTAAATAATCTTGTGCTAGGAGTTATGGTCATTTGAAGTTGACCAAAAAACTCATACTTAACTTAATTTAACCAATTTTCCAGATTTTTCATTCTTTCCAAAAAATGACTCTTTCTAATTCTAGCTCTTTCTAGTTCTTCAATTAGCGAGGTGTTACAATATCTCCCCCTTGGGAACATTCATCCTCGAATGAGATTACTCTTATTAGGCTAAGGGTGTAACATCTAACATTCAACTCAAACACCCAACATGCAAATCTAACACATCAAGTATATAAATTAAATAGTACTAAGAAGAGAATTAGTACCTTGGTCTGGAATTTCTCTGGGCTCAAAGAGATGTGGATATCTCTTCTTCATATCCTCCTCAGTTTCCCAAATGGCTTCCTCAACAAACTGGTTCCTCCTAAGAACTTTGACTAATGCTACCTCTTTTGTTCTCAACTTGCAAACTTGGCGATCTAGAATCTGAACATGAATCTCCTTGTAAGATAAACTATCCTTGATCCCAATATCTTGAGTTGGTGATCAATGAAGGATCGCCCATACACTTCTTCAACATAGAGATGTGAAATACTAGATAAAGCGCTGCTAACTCTTATGGTAGCTCCAACTCATAAGCTACATTGTCAATCCTCTTGGATATTCTGTAAGGGCCAATATACCGGGGACTAATCTTCCCCTTCTTACCAAATCTCATAACACCCTTTATGGGTGAAACTTTCAAGTATACCCAATCATCTACTTCAAACTCTAACTCCCTTCTCCTAACATCAGTGTAGGATTTTTGATGACTCTGCACTGTTTTCAACCTCTCTTGAATGACTTTCACTTTCTCCATAGCTTTATGAACTAAGTCTGGTCCTATCAACCTAGCTTCACCAACTTCAAACCGTCCAATAGGAGATCTGCATCTTCTCCCATAAAGAGCTTCATAAGGAGCCATCTAGATGCTAGAGTGGTAATTATTGTTGTAAGCAAACTCAATGAGAGGTAGGTGATCATCCCAATTCCCTTGAAATCAATCACACATATCCTCAACATATCTTCTAAAGTATGAATAGTGTGTTCTGCTTGACCATTTGTCTAAGGATGAAAAGTAGTACTTAAGTTCACCTTTGAACCCAAACCATTTTGAAAAGATTTCCATAACTATATAGTAAATTGGGCACCTCTATCTGAAATAATTGAACTGGAACTCCACGAAGTATGACTACCTCTTGGATGTACAACTTGGTATAGTCCTCTGTTGTATGGGTAGTCTTTACCGGAAAAATGTGGGCTGATTTGGTCATTCGATCCATAATCACCCAAATAGAATCATGTTGCCTGCGAGACCTTGGTAAAACTGTGATGAAATCCATATTGATCATCTCCCACTTCCATTCCAGAAGTTCTATATTCTTGGCCATAACACCCGGCCTTTGACGCTCTACCTTAACTTGTTGGCAATTTGGAAACTTAGCAACAAATTCTGCAATGCCCTTCTTCATACTACTCCACCAATAAACTTCTCTCAAGTCACGATACATCTTTGTGGAACCCGGATGAATGGAATATATAGAGCTATGAGCTTCCTCCATGATCCTTTCTTGGAGTCATCCACCTGGTACACACAACCTACCTTGATACCTCAATACACCATCTCCCCCTTGTTCAAAAAGCCAATACTTTTTGCTTATGAACATTTGTTTTCAATTCAAGAAAAATAGGGTATTGGTCTTGTTTCTCTTTAACTTCAGACACTAATTATGATTCAGCCCCATTCATCACCACTACCCCTCCTTCTGTGGAATCCATTAGTCGAACTTCCAAGCATGCAAGTCGGTGCACATCTTTTGCTAACTCTTTCTTAAAATGGGTGGTACTACCCATAGATAATCTATTCAAGGAATCAAAAACAACATTAGCCTTACCTGGGTGATAAAGAATACTCATGTCATAATCCTTGAGTAACTCTAACCACCTTCGTTGTCTCAGATTAATCTCTTTCTGACTAAACACATACTGAAAACTCTTGTGATTGGTGAACACATCCACATGAACACCATAAAAATAATAATGCCATATTTTCAAAGAAAATACTATGGCAGCCAATTCTAAATCATGGGTTGGGTAATTCTTCTTGTGAACTTTCAATTGTCTGGAGGCATAAGCTATAACTTTGCCATTCTGCATTAACACACAACCCAAACCAACTTTAGAAGCATCACAATACACAACAAAACCTTGAGTACCTTCTGGTAAGGTCAATATTGGGGCAGTAGTCAACCTATTTTTCAACTCCTCAAAGCTCTTCTGACAAGCTTCAGACCATTGAAACTTCACTATTTTCTGAGTTACCTTGGTCAAAGGGGATGAAATAGAGGAGAACACCTCTACGAACCTTCTATAATATCCAGCCAACCCTAAGAAACTCCTAATATCACTTGGAGATGTGGGTCTAGGCCAACTCTGCACTGCCTCTATTTTCTGGGTATCAACTTTAATTCCCTCTCCGGAAATAATGTGGCTTAAGAATGCCACAGACTCAAGAAAAAACTCACACTTAGAGAGCTTGGCATACAACTCTCTATCCTTTAAGGTTTGGAGAACTATTCTGAGATGGCTAGCATGATCTTCCTCATTCCTCGAATATATTAGTATGTCATCAATGAACACGATACAAACATCTCTAAATAAGGCTTGAATACTTTATTCATAAGGTCCATGAATGTTGCAGGAACATTGGTCAAACCAAAGGACATAACTAGGAACTCATAATGACTATAACGGGTCCTGAATGTTGTCTTTGGAATATCACATTCCCTTACTTTCAGCTGATGATAGCCTGATCTGAGGTCTATCTTAGAGAAACAGGTAGCACTCTAAAGCTGATCGAAAAGATTATCAATTCTCAGAAGAGGATACTTATTGTTGATGGTAACCTTGTTCAACTGACGGTAGTCTATACACATTCTAAGGGAACCATCCTTCTTTTTCACAAATAAGACCGGAGAGCCCCAAGGTGAGACACTTGGTCGAATAAATCCCTTATCAAGGAGATCTTTCAACTGCTCTTTCAAATCTTTTAACTCTACTGGAGCCATTCTATATGGAGGAATAGATATAGGACGATTATCTGGAAGAAGATCTATACCGAAGTCTATCTCTCTCTCAAGAAGGACTCCGGGTAGATCATCTGGAAAGAGTTTTGGAAACTCACTCACAACAGGAACTAACTCAATAAGAAGTATCTCAACACTAGAGTCATTAACTCGGACTAAGTGATAGACACAACCCTTGGAAACTAAATTTCTCGCCTTAAGGTACGAAATGAAATGACCTTAGGCACTACTGAACTACTACTCCACTCTAAAATTGTCTCATTTGGAAACTGGAACTTGACAATTCGAGTTCTACAATCAATGGAGGCATAATAGACATGAAGCCAATCCATACCCAGAATGACATTAAAATCAACCATGTCTAACTCAACTAAATCAGCCATGGTGCTCTTGTGTTTGACGGAATTGGTACAATCACCATAGACTAGCTCAGCTAGAATAGACTCCCCAACAGGTGTAGAAACACAAAAGGGCTCACAAAGTTTCTCAGGAAGAAAATCAAATTATGTCGCAATATAAGGAGTCACAAAATATAAACTCACTCCTTGGTCTATGAAAGTGTAAACATTAAGAGTAAAGACTTTGATCATACCAGTGACAACATCTGGAGAATTCTCTTGCTCTTGATGACTCGTGATAACATATAGGCAGTTTGCTACTCCGCCTGCCCCTGAAGTAGCTCCTCTAGATATAGCTCTGTTTGGTGGAGCAACTGATGAAGATTGGGCTCATGCATTTGCCCCGATTCACATTACCTTGCGGATTCTTAGGGCACTCTTTCATGAAGTGACCCTCTTGACCACACTTGAAATAACCTGTGGACCCATCACGACACTTACCTGGGTGGTTCCTACCACACTTAACACATACAGGAGCCCAGTTACCTCATTGTGCCACACTACCCTGAGACTGCGCAAGTCTAGCTCTGAAGTTCTATGAATTCTGACCATTATACTCACCTTTATTTCTGGGTGCAGGTGCACTAGCAGATGATGGAGCAGGTCCCTTTTGCTTTTGCTGAAAGGACGAACGATTCACATTACTCATTTGTTGCCCGGTCTCACTCCCTGTCTTAGCTTTCTTGTTTCTAAATTACTCTCTATCCCTCAGCTTCTCTTCCTCAACCTGCTGCACATAAACCATCAACCTTGCTATATCCATGTCACCTATTAGCATCGCAGCCTTACCTTTCTTACTCAACAGACGAGACAGCCCAGCAACAAACAAACTCATCCTACTCCTCATATTTGCAACCATCTCCGAAGCATATCGGGAAGGTTGGGTAAACTTACAACCATACTCATGAACACTTAGTGAATCCTGCTTAAGGGTAAGGCATTCCCATACCTTGGCTTCTCTCAGTTCACAGGGAAAGAAACCACCCAAGAACGCACTCTCGAACACAACCCAACTCAAAATTGGTGCATCCTCAGCCCTACTATTCTTCCACTGGTCAAACCAAGTCCTAGCAACATTCTTAAGTTGATATGCAGCTAGTTCCACTCGCTAAGCATCGTCAACGTGCATAACTTCAAATACCTTTTGCAGTTCCTCAACAAAATTTTCTGGATCCTCAGTAGTGCTTGAACCAGTGAAGCTTGGAGGATTCATCCTCAAGAACTCGTGGATCCTCGAAGTATCAGCCTCTTTCTGTCAAGCCGCTCTCTGTTGCCCAACCTGGTTAGTCACAGCTTGACTTAGCATTCGGATTGCTTCTCAAAATTCAGCATTGGTGACCTCTCCTTGGGGTTGCACTTCTGGTGCATTAGGTACCCCTTGCTCCTCAACGTCCCTCCTAGCAGGACGACCTCGGACAACACTTCATGGAGGCATGATTAACTAAAAGACACATGCAAGCAAGAATTAGAAGGAACCTTTATAGAGATTAACTCTATCGCACGGAATGAGTCTGAAAGAAGTGAGATAGTTTCCTAAGTGTTGCAACCTCCTAATTATAGATGTGGCACACTTCACACCGATAACTAGGACTCTACAGAAACGGCTTCATAGACTCCCTAGGACTCTTGAACAACCGGGCTTTGATACCAAGTTTGTCACGCCTCGAGCCTACACCTTGGGCGGGACTGGCACTTGAGAACCATAGTTGAGCCCAAGCGAACCCTTGGGCTGGCTTACTTACTCAGCGGAAGACTTAAACATAAGAAATAGTCTCAAAATATAACTCATACAATAACTTAAAGAGATATGAAGCTTAGCCAAAATGGCAACTCAAGTCTTAACGTATACAACTGAAAACGAAAAGACTAAAAAACTATAACTACTTTTCTATGAAGCCTCTAAAACAAAGAGGGATGTCAAACAAGACCCCCGATCATCCTAACAACTGAAGTACTAAAACAATGTAAAATGAGTCCTCTGGAAAGCAAGGAGTCTCTCCAACTGACTCTGAGTGCTGAATTGGATCAACGAGGCGCTGGATGTTGATCCTGGTTACCTGTATCTACATCATAAAAAGATGTAGCCCAAATGGCATCAGTACATTGAATGTACGAGCATGCGAAAGGAAAACTAAACATGACATAAGCTTGAAAGGAATCTGAAAAGAACACTCACCTTAGCTTTACTCAACACATGAATATTCAACTCAAATGTCAAGTAAAACAACAATAAAGGTGCAATTTATACAAAGCATTTAAAGCAGTAGGTGACAACTCAAAGTATTAAAGAAATACAATAGCAACTCAGTTACATATAAAGTAATATAATACTATGGAAGTTTCTCTAACCGACAACCATCACTATGAGCCTAAGTGATGATATAGTGTCTCGCCCACACTGCCAGAACTGTCCTATACCTTGTCGTGATATAGAACACCTGAATAAAGTGGATCCACTAGGCTATGCTCAAAATCAATAAGGATTCATCTAAAAAATATGATCATTTCTACCCATGATGGCTACATGGTTTATGGAGACTTGAGTTATTATGAACTCGTCCCATATCGGTGCTCAATACTACTCCCAAAATATACTCAGCTCATATGTTTTAAAAACATAACTCTTTCTTTGGTTTTGAGATAATTACTCAAAACTAGCTCAAAAAGCTCTCTTGGAAATCGGTGTTTCCTTTCTTGTTCAAATGTGAAAAACATTTTTAACTCTTGGGAATACTTAGTTCCCGTATAATATTTTGAAGAAATGAGCACTACTGTTACTCTTTACTCAACTCAAAACTCAAGCCTTAAAAAAAAGTTAAAACGTTTGTAAAAAGACTTTTGGAAAACTCTATAAATTTCTCTTGACTTGACTCTTAACTTTCCTTAAATTGAATTATGGATTCAAGGTTCATGATCTCATGTTTATGGATGATTTCATGATGTTTAGATGTACCTTTGAGTGTAGAAATCGACTAGAAAACATAGGTACATTGCTAGGGAACTAGTACGGAAAGAAGTGGGAAAAGGTGGAAGACCTGGCGTCCTTGGTGCTTTGAGAGGTGCAGGGCGCCAGAGGCAAAAATTTAGAGACTGGGTTGGGGCTCTCTGGATGGCGCGGTTCCCCAGAGCCCAAACATCAGAGCCCTTGTTGGGGCACTCTGGCTGGGGCGGCGCCCCAGTCCCCTGCCCAGGTGAATTCTGACTTTTCTTGCTCGTTTTTCAACTCTAAACCCCATATTTTAACTTGGTCCTTTTCTCAAACACTTAGATTCGACTGCATAACTAAAATATGTAAGAATCTACTTTGAACAACACCTAAATTTCATGAATCAAAGCCAAGAAACTTCAACAACAAGAACCCATAAGATTTCAAACGAATTTCATCAAGAACATAATCTTATCTTTCAAAATAACACATTTACGCTGAATTGAATAATGATTGGCATGTGGGTGAACTGACCCAATGTTATGTGATCTGACATACCTCATAGGGATTAACCCTTGGCGAAATCCACACGAAATTCTCCAAGAAATCGATGAATCCTTGCTTCTTCTCCTCTTTTCTCCTCTTCTTTTCTCTTCTCTCAAAACTCTAACTCAAATTTCAAAAGCGTAAACTGAAAATTTTCAGTTTAGACCCCCAAGTAATTATCAAAAACGAAATAATTTAATTGGGTATGGAAAAAACACCAAAATACCCTTCTAAAATCCGGATTGGACTTTCCTTATATAAACAACCCAACTTCAAATGGACATATCTCACTCATACAAACTCGAAATCGCACGAAATCGGTGACGTTGGAAAGATAATTCCAAGATCTTTCCTAAGGTATCTGGAGAAACACCTAACTCATCATGTGCTAGGAGTTATGATCATTGGAAGTTGAACAAAAACTCATACTTAACTTAATTTAACCAATTTTCCAGATTATTCATTCTTTCCAAAAATGACTCTTTCTAATTCTAGCTCTTTCTAGTTCTGTCAATTAGCAAGGTATTACATAAAGCCTCTCTAGTGAAGGCTTGTAAGAAAAGCTTATTTTGGTCTTTTCCTTACCCCACTAGGCTTGACCACGTTTTCCTCACCCAAGTTAAGGGTCTAATCAGACGCTTGGTCAACTTTCACATTCCTAAACACTTAGAATTTAGGGCGAAGTTTCAAGAAGAGAAAAAGGGCCAAGTTCAAGCGTTCATCAAGAATTGTGGTGTTTCACCAAGAACATCTTTCTTTCCAGGTATGTAAGGCTCCCCACAGTGATGGGCTCATGTTTCATCATTCCGTATATGAAATTTATCCCGAATTCGTCCATGAAATCGTTTGTTTAGAGATTCTTAAGTAGTTCTTGATTTTTAGCTTCATTCTTTAACAATAGAGGTTTTGAGTTCTTGAATTGAGTTTCTTGATAGAAATTGAAGGGATTTTGATGAATTCGTGTTGGGTTTGTGAATAAAAGAGAGTTTGGAAGAAACCAATCGATTCTAGATGAGCTAGGACCCGAAATTGATAGAAACAATTTGTCGAATTTTCTAGGGTTTTGGGTGGGGCGGTGCGCCCTTAAGGCTCTAGGACCTGGGCACTGAAGGTTTGGGGTTGACGCCCTGCACCTGCAGTGCGTCCCAAAATCCTCGCAGCATTTTGAGGCATGGCTCCCTGCGCTAGGATCGTCAGGCCCTTTTCTTCTCCGTCCTTCATTTCGTATGCATTCTTTTGAGTTGTGTCTACGTTCTCTTCTTGATATCAACTCTTAATGTATTAATTAATACATGAGAGATCCTACATGTCTTAATTTACATTTTAAATTTAAGTGAGTTTGAGAGGAAAGTTCAAGAGGTCTTTTTAAGTCATTTTGAGAAGTCGTTCGAAATTAACTATATATAGTTTTGAACTAAGTCTTGAGAAGGTGAGTATGCGAATGAGAAGTGCTTTTATTGAGTTGATTTTTAGTTCTTGAGTTCCTAATCCTTTTTGAAACTTTATTCTTAATTTTTGAATTGCTATACGTTATGTATTGAGGTTCTTGAGTTGATTTGTTCATGTTTATATTTCATCATGAACCCTATGAATTGATTATTCTTGAGATGAGTAGTTGTCACGACCCAGACTGTCATGATTGGCACCCACACTAACACTCCGGTGGGAGAACCACTACTACAACCCAAACCAAGCAAATAATCTAAAAACTAAGGCATTTAAATCAAACACTAAGGAAATCAAAATACAGTTCCCATAAACTCTAACAAAAGTCTAACAATAATAACTAACAATGCGGAAGAATAACCTAGAACCTGAAAGTCAATGTACCAAAACATTCTAATAATGTACCCAACTAATAAACATTCTAACAATGTACCCAACTAATAAACTAACAAATTAGCTAAACAAATGTCTAAGTCTGGAAATGGTGGACATAGACGAAAGATAACTCATGGCAGCCTGGAAGTACTGGCTCACCTTTGAATTCGAACGACGATCACTGATCTTCTAAGCGAGGTCTGTCAATAGCCGCTTGAAGATGCCCTGTACTCAACAAAAATAAGAGCAAGTGCAGAATCAGTACACAACCAGAGTATACTGGTAGGATCACGCGGCTATCCCACTAGTGCGACATAAACAAGTCAAACAACATTATAATAACATACATATATATCAACATATACAATATTATCAACATTTACGAACAATGATCAGTTTCACAGTTTATATCACATCATTGGTCCTCTCATGGAACCCAAACCCAAAGAGTTAGCATACCGGAA
>NW_006239597.1:17531-28602 GCF_000226075.1 Solanum tuberosum | reverse complement strand
ATAAGAGCAAGTGCAGTATCAGTACACAACCACAGTGTACTGGTTGGATCACACGGCTATCCCAGTAAGTGCAACATAAGCAAGTCAAGACAACTTTATAATCACATGCATATATATCAACATATACAATATTATCAACATTTACGAACAACGAACAACTTTACATTTTGTGTCAAATCATTGGTCCTCTAATGGAACCCAAACCCAAATAGTTAGCATGCCGGAACGTGGCAACCGATCCCATTCACACACCACAATCACAATCACAAGTATATCATGAAGATCATACATTTAAGTCATGATTTCATGGCATTCATCAATTATCTATATCATTTACAACAAGTGTGATCAGCATTGTAACATTCATACAGATACAAGTATCATAATGAAGCAAGAACAAGCATACATCACACAATCATAGAATTACAACCATCACCTACCTCAAAACAAGCTTGAAACCCTAAGAAACTTGATCATTCCCTTTCGGATTCGTTCCGCTTGTTCTTGGTCTACAAACAATCATAACAACACGGGAATCAACAAACAATCGCTAATTCCCCGAAACTATAACAAGTTTATGAACCCTAGATCAAACCCATGATCCCAATTATCCAAATTAGGGTTGTTTCCACCATATAATCTATAACAAAACCTTCCCCCGTCAATATTCACCCATTCTATTACGTTCCACGGATTGAAAAACGGATTCGGGGAGTGAAAAGCTTACCTTTAGCCTTAAGAATGGTGAAAAACGAGTAGGAGTCATCTAGGGGTCGTTCTTTCGCTCAAAAGGTTGAAAAGTACACAATGAGGTTATTTAGGGGTTTATTAACAACTTTAATTCGCGTCAAGCCCCCCACAGCGGCCCCACCAAAGTGGAAAAACCCAGCGCCAAAGCGGCATTCTCGAGACAAAGTTATTTCAAGAATTCCAAATTTCTCATTTCATAACACACCTCCAACCCATGACGCTCAGAAAATACCCTTTACGCTAAGACCGATTCCAAGAGTTCTACTCGTGCGAATTCAATTATGTAAAGTCGTACAGATTCCTTAACGAGTTATTTAACTACTCATGTAATCAAAATTCATAAATCATTCACCCAATTGTTACCATATTTCCCTACACCTCAATGACTCCGATTTTGTCCAAATGTGGATAAGGTTGGGAAAATCCAAATACTACGAAAAAGTTTTCCGGCCCCAAATTTCCCCCGTTGGCTTTTCTATAATGACGGGAATAGGTCGTTACAATAGATACCAATTTACCCATCACTCGTCCCCGAGTGACAAAACTTAGTAAAATAGTCTAAGAAAGGAACGAAGTAGTACCTGAATCGATGAACAGTTGGGGATACTTGTCTCGCATGTCCCTCTCAGTTTCCCAAGTAGCTTCCTCAACTGGACGATGCTTCCATTGAACTTTCACGGACTTAATCTCCTTGGTCTTCAACTTGCGCACATCACGATCAAGAATTGCAATCGGTTCCTCCTCATATTGGAGGTCCTTGTCTAACACAATTGAGTCCCATTTAATGATATAATCCCGTCACCATGATACCTCTTCAACATTGACACATGAAATACCGGATGAACACTTGATAAATTAGGAGGTAAAGCCAATCTATACGCCACCGGTCCCATACATTCAGAATTTCAAATGGACCAATGTATCTAGGATTTAGCTTACCATTCTTACCAAATTTCATCACCCCTTTCATGGGTGATACCTTAAGAAGAACATTTTCACCGGATTGAAATGTCATGTCTCTTACCTTATGATCCGCATACTTCTTTTGTCTACTCTCGGCTGCTAGAAGCTTAGCTTGAATACTCTTAACCTTATCTTCAGAATCCTTCACTAAATCAACCCCCAATGGTTTCACATCTCCAGCCTCAAACCATCATATCTACATCCCCTCCCATAGAGTGCCTCGAATGGTGCCATATCAATGCTGGAGTGATAACTATTATTATAGGAGAATTCACACAAAGGTAAAAACGTATCCCAATGCCCTCCAAAATCAATCACACATGCCCTCAACATGTCTTCCAACACTTGAATAGTCCTCTCTGACTGTCCGTCTATCTGTGGATGGAAGGTTTGTACTAAAAGTGAGTTGTGTGCCCAATTCATCATGCAATTTCCTCCAAAACTTGGATGTGAATTGGGTACCACAGTCTGAAATGATAGAAAGGGTCACTCTGTGCAACCTCACTATCTCTTTCACATATACTTTAGCCAATTGTTCAGCATTATATCTATTCTTACCAGAATGAAATGGGCTAACTTAGTCAATCTATCAACCACTACCCAAATAGAATCAAATTTCCCCAAAGTCTTGGAAGACCAACCACAAAATCCATGGCTATTCTTTCCCACTACCATTTCGGAATTGGCATTCTTTGAAGTAAACCGACAGGCCTTTGATGTTCATACTTCACTCATTGACAATTTTGACATTTCGCTACAAACTCCGCTAGGTCTTTCTTTATGCTCGGCCACCAATAAATTCGCTTCAAATCTCTATACATCTTGGTCACACCCGGATGAATAGAATATCGCGAACCATGAGACTCTACCAACAATTTCTCAATCAAGTCATCTACTCTAGGAACACATATTCTCCCCTTGAAATTTATCACACCATCTGCATCAAGAGTGGTCTCTTATGCCTTACCTATCGCATTCTTCTTTCTAAGTTCCTCCAAATTCTCATCCTCAAATTGTTTGGCCTTGATCTCTTCAATGAAAGTGGCCCTTACCTCAATACTAGCTAGCACCCCACCTCTTTCTAAGATGCCCAATTGCATGAATTTAGACTCTAAGGTCTGAATTTCTTTAGCAAAGGTCTCTTGGATACACTTAAGCAAGCTAAACTACCCATACTCACCGCTTTTCGACTCAAAGCGTCTGACACCACATTAGCCTTGCCCGGATGGTATTGAGTAGTCACATCATAATCCTTAAGTAACTACATCCACCTTCGTTGTCTCAAATTCAAATCCTTTTGAGTGAACACATGTTGCAAACTACAATGATCAGTAAACACTTCACACTTAACACCATAGAGGTAAAGCCGTCAGATCTTAAGAGCAAACACTACCGCTGCCAACTCTAAATCATGCATTGGATAATTCTTGTCATGCACCTTCAATTGACGCGAGGCATAAGCTATAACATTCTTATCATGCATAAACACGGTACCCAAACCAGAATGTGAAGCATCACAATAAACAATAAAAAATTTAGCTTCAACAAGTAATACTAGAATAGGCGTGGTGGTCAAGAGAGTCTTGGGCTTTTGAAAGATCTCCTCACATTTTTCAGTCCATTCAAATGGTATCTCCTTTTTGGTCAAATTGGTCAAGTGAGTGGCAAATTTTTTCACAAACCGACCATAATAGCTAGCGAGCCCCACAAAACTCCTAACTTCAGTCACAAAACTTGATCGGACCCAATTCTTAACCGCCTCAATCTTTTGAGGATCTACCATTATCCCTTCTTTTGAAACTAGATGCCCCAAAAATGCAACCGATTTCAACCAAATCTCACACTTAGAAACTTTAGCATAAAGATTTTGCTTCCTAAGAACACCCAAAACACTACGAAGATGGTTGACATGCTCTTCCTCACTTTTTGAATAAACCAAAATATCATCAATAAAAACTACAACGAACGAATCAAGAAATGGTTTGAACACCTCATTCATCAAACTCATGAAAGTTGCAGGCGCATTAGTCAAACCAAAAGACATAACCAAAAACTCATGGTGCCCATAACGAGTTCTAAACGCCGTCTTGGGCACTTCCTGAGGCCTAATTTTAAACTTATGGTAACCGGATCTTAGATCAATCTTAGAGAAATCTGTTGCACCTTGCAATTGGTCAAAGAGATCATCTATTCGAGGCAAAGGGTACCTATTTCGAATACTGACTCTATTTAATTTTCGATAATCTATACACATTCTCATACTACCATCCTTCTTCTTAACAAACAAAACTGGAGCACCCCATAGAGAAGCACTATGGCGAATAAATCCCTTATCAAGAAGCTCTTGGATTTGAGCCTTAAGCTCTCTTAATTCTGCCGAAGCCATGTGGTATGGAGGGATAGAAATGGGACGCGTACCAGACTCTAAATCAATGCAAAAATCTATATCTCTATCCGGAGGCATACCAGGTAAATCATTAGGAAACACTTCACTAAATTCAGACAGCCCAGGAATAGACTCAATGGATGGAGCCTCAATCTCAACATCCCTAATGTGAGCCAAATAAGCCAAACAACCCTGCTCTACCAGTTTACTAGCCCGAATGGAAGATATAATCTTAGCTTTCTTAGGCTTGTACACCCCTTCCCACTATAATTTTCACTTCCCAGAATTTCTAGAGTTACCGACTTAGTATTACAAATAAGCACGGCATAATAGGGGGACAACTAAGTCATCACTAAGATTATGTCAAAGTCAATCATATCCAAAATTACTAAATCAGCCCAAGTCTAAAATCCCATAAACAAAATAGGACAAGCACGATAGACATGGATAACTATGACTGACTCTCCAACTGGAGTAGAAACACGAATAGGGGCATCAAGAATATCACAAATCATATCAAAATCTGAGGCAAATCTCACAGATACATATGAATAAGTAGAACCCGGATCAAACAACACATTAGCCATCCGGTCACAGACAAGAATAGTACATGTGATCACCGCATCAGACACCTCCGCCTCATTCTTGCCCGGAAAAGCATAACACTGAGCCTTATCATTATGATGAGCCACTTCCCTGCCTGGTTGCGCGTTACCCCTACCACTGTTACCATTTCCTCTACCTCCACGGCCTCGCTGATTACCTTCTAGCCCACCTTATGGACGTCCTCTACCATTATTATCATTCCCCTCGGATACCACTGCTCTAGACTGCTGCTGCGTGAAATCTAACACACGTGGGTGGGGATAATCTCTCCTCATATGCCCAGGTTCTCCATAATTGTAACAAGTACGATCAAAAGATGGTCTGCCGCCCGTCGAAGGCACGATTCCCTAGCTATCATGAAAATTATGAGATAGAGTTTCCGAGTAACTACCTGTAGAGGCAGGCCTATCGAACTGAATTGATTTGGCTGCTAGCGGTGGTCTTCCGGACCCCTTGGAATAAGAACCTTAAAAGTTACCCGAGTTCTTTTCCCTTTTTGCCCATGCCTTAGCTTGACCGTCTCACCTCACCCCCTTCACTTTCTTAACATAATATGTCACCTCATTAAATCTTCTCCCTGCATAAGTCATATGAACATATAATACTTGCAACTCAGAATTTAATCCCTTAATAAATAACCGGATTCTCTTTTCCTCAATAGTCACCAACTGCGTATCATATCTGGATAAAGCATGGAACTTGGCCTCATAAGCAGCCACAGACATACCACCTTGCTCCAAAGCCATAAACTCATCTTTATTGTGATCTCTCAAAGTCCTAGGCACATACTTCTCTAGAAATAGGGCATGAAATTGGGTCTAAGTAAGTGGAGGTAAAGTAGAAGATCTGCACTCAATGTAAGCTCTCCACCGCTGTTTAGCCTCACCTTGAAGTTGAAAGGACACAAACTCAACCCCATGCTGATGGACAATTCCCAACTTATGAAGCCTCTCATAGCAATCTAAGATGAACTCGTAAGCATCCTCATTCTCAGAACCAAGACACACAGGAGGCTTTAGCTTCAAAAACTTAGTCAGCATTTCATGCTCATTACCAGTCATAACAGAACCCAACAAAGGACGAAAGAAAGCATCGTTACCTCCCGTTCCACCCACCTTGGGCGTAGTGCTAGCGACAGGAGGATTAGTAGGAGCTTGAGTTGCTTGAGCAGAAGGAAGCACTCCAGGACCAACCAACCAACCCTTTCAAGAATGACATGATCTGTCGAGCTAACATTGGGTCTATGGGGGGGAACATCGGTCGTCTCAGCCTACACCTTTTCTTCTTGTACGAAATCCTCAACATCAATATCAATATTCTCCTCTATATTTTCATGATGCGCATGAGGGTTCTCATTCATAGGAGCATTCTCAACAGGAGCTCCATTTCCAGCAGGTTCTACTCTTCCACGGCCTCTACCCACAGCTCTTCCTATACCCCTTCCTCGACCGCGACCTCTCACTGTATATTCCTCAACCAGTGTATTGACGGGAGCTACGGGCCTAACACTGTTGACTCTAGTATTAACCATCTGCAAACAGAAGAGTGAAAGAGGTTAGATACCAATTTAAATCGCCAGATACCAATTGGAATGAAGTTATAGCACGAAAGGAGAGAAGAGAAAAATAGAGACTTCCTAAAGTCCTATAGCCTCTCAAAAAAAAAGTAAAGGCGTCCCTGTACCGTTCTACGAGACTCCACTAGTCTCGTTTTGGTACATCAAGATCAACGAACCTATGCTTTGATACCAACTTTGTCACGACCCAGACCATCGTGATTGGCACCCACACTAAAACTCCGGTGGGAGAACCACTACTACAACCCAAACCAAGCAAATAATCTAAAAACTAAGGCATTTAAATCAAACACTAAGGAAATAAAAATATAGTTCCCATAAACTCTAACAAAAGTCTAACAATAATAACTAACAATGCGGAAGAATAACCTAGAACCTGAAAGTCAATGTACTAAAACATTCTAACAATGAACCAAGTCTAAACAAGAAATGGATACAACCCCAACTAATAAACTAATCAACTAGCTAAACAAATGTCTAAGTCTGGAAATAGTGGACATAGACGAAAAAGAACTCATGGCTGCCTGGAAATACTGGCTCACCCTTGAATTTGAACGACGATCACTGATCTTCTAAGCGAGGTCTGTCAATAGCCGCTTGAAGATGCCCTGTATTCAACAAAAAAAAGAGCAAGTGCAGAATTAGTACACAACAACAATGTACTGGTAGGATCACGCGGCTATCCCACTAGTGCAACATAAACAAGTCAAACAACATTATAATCACATGCATATATATCAACATATACAATATTATCAATATTTATGAACAACGAACAACTTTACATTTTGTGTCAAATCATTAGTCATCTCATGGAACCCAAACCCAAACAGGTAGCATGCCGGAACGTGGTAACTGATCCCATATTTATGCTGAAACGTGGCAACCGATCCCATTTTTATGCTGGAACATGGAAACTGATCCAAGTTAGTTATGTCGGAGCGTGGCAAATGATCCCATTCACACACCACAATCACAATAACAAGTATATCATGAAAATCATACATTTAAGTCATGATTTCATGGCATTCATCAATTATCTATCTCATTTACAACAAGTGTGATCAACACTGCAGCATTCATACATATACAAGTATCATAATGAAGCAAGAACAAACATATATAACACAATCATAGAATTACAACCATCACCTACCTCGAAACAAGCTTAAAACCCTAAGAAACTTGATCCTTCCCTTTTCGAATCTGTTCCGCTTATTCTTGGTCTACAAACAATCATAACAACACGGGAGTCAACAAACAATCGCTAATTACCCGAAACTATAATAATTCTATGAACCCTATATTAAACCCATGATCCCAATTATCCAAATTAGGGTTGTTTCCACCATAGAATCTATAACAAAACCTTCCCCCATCAATATTCACCAATTCTATTCTGTTTTACGGATAGAAAAATGATTTCGGGGAGTGAAAAACTTACTTTTAGCCTCAAGAATGGTGAAAAACTAGTAGGAGTCGCCTTGGGGTCGTTCTTTAGCTCAAAAAGTCAAAAAGTGCATAATGAGGTCATTTAGGGGTTTATTAACGACTTTTATTCACATTGAGCTCACCACAGCGACCACCACCCCGCCACAACGGGCCCGCCAAAGTGGCAAAACCCAGTGCCAAAGCGGCATTCTCCAGACAGAGAGTTATTTCAAGAATTCCAAATTTCCCATTTCACAACAAACCTCCAACCCACAATGCTCAGAAAATACCCTTTACGCTAAGACCGATTTCAAGAGTTCTACTTGCCTGAATATAATTCCATAAAGTCGTACGGATTCCTTAATGAGTTATCTAACTACTCATATAATCAAAATCATAAATGATTCACCCGATTGTTACCAGATTTTCCTACACCTCAATGACTTCGATTTCATCCAAATCTGGACAAGGTTGGGAAAATCCAAATAATATGAAAAAGTTTTCCGCCCCAAAATTTTCCCCCGTTGGCTTTTCTATAAGGACGGGAACAGGTCATTACAATAGTATCATTAAGTTCTGAGTTCTTGAGTTCTGAGTATTGATTTTCCTATATTGTCATTGAGATCCTTGAGTTAGTTCGTTCATGTATATATTTCAGCATGAACTCTAAATTGAGTTATAAATCTTGAGAATCTTTAAAAGCCAATATTTGAGTTTTAAACTGAGTTTTTGAGAAAAGTTTAAATAGACATTTTGAGTAAAGTTTAAGGGAACTAAGTATTCGTAAATGTATCATTTTTACATTGAGAAAAGAGAAACTTTGATTTCTAAAAAGAGTTTATGAGTTCAAAGGTATTTCATAGCAGTTACCTCTTTTAAGAGGATAGTTTGAGAAATTATCTCAAACCATATAAAGAGTATGTTTGACACATTTGAGCATGAGTATATATTATTGGGAGTAGTATTGAGCACCGATATGGGTATAAGTACGGACAACTCAAAATCCTTATAAACCATGTATGCCAACATGGGTAAAGGATCATACATTGGATCCACTTAGTTGAGGTGTTCTATACCCCGGCAAGGTATATGGAATTTTGACAGCGTGGGCGAGACAATATATCATCACGTAGGTCATAGTGATGGTTGTTGGTTAGAGAATCTCCCACATAGAGGTAAAAGTGTATTTTTATTATATCACTTATTATGTTGAGGTTTAGAGATGAGTAAGTATTTTTTTTTGTAAAGTTTTAAATGATTTCATTCCCTTAATTCTTTACATTCAGGCGAGTTTATGTTTTATCTATTGTGGTCTTATCAGTTCAGTTATTTGTTATTCAGTTATATTACATACTCATACATTCAATGTACTGATGTCATTTGACCCACAACTTTTATGATGCAGATACAAGTTCTTAGGATCATCAGCAAGAGCCCGTTAAGATCATTTCGTCAGCTTTTAAGTAAGACCTCCTTGCTTCTGGAGGACTCCAATTTTTATGAGTTGTTACTAGTAGTTCTCTTGAGGATTCGTAGGTATTGTCCCGACACTCATCTTTGTATACAGTAGAGGCTTCATAGATAGATAGTTTTGGAGAATCTTTCAGTTTTCAGATGTTTTATTTAAACCTATGTTTCTTACTCAGTATATTCGGAAAAGTTTTGAGATTCAGTAAATTGTTTTTACACGTTTATTTCATTTTGATATTTATGTATGCTCGAGGGAATCTTCCGCTTGTAGTCAACCAGGATGATAGTTCGCTTGGGGACCAGCAATGATTTCTTGAGTGTCGACCACGTCCAGGGTGTAGGCTCAGATCATGACAATATTTATTTGCAGACGACATAATATTGATTGATGACATGCGAGAAAGAGTTAATACTAGGTTGTAGGTTTGGAGACAAACTCTGGAGTATAAAGGGTTTAGGTTGAGAAGTCCCAAAATGGAGTATTTGGAGTGAAAATTCATTGTTGAATTAGATTAAGCGAATGTGGAAGTAAGGTTTTCCACACAAACTATCCCCAAGAAATAAACTTTTAAGTATCTTAGGTCGTAAATCCAAGCTAGAGGGAAATCAATGATGATGTCGCACATTGCATTGGGGAGGCATGGATGATGAGTCCACAAATTGGACTCATTTAGGGCTTTATTTTGATAGAAATAGTGTCCTCGAATGCTTATTTTGTCTCAATATATAATGAAACTCTTAAGTTCCAGGTATTTGAAGTTTTAGTGGAAGCATGGACACTTAGGCGCAAAAAGGAACAAAAAGGCTGAAAAGAATGAAGAAGCTGAAGCATGAGCATTGCCAAGAACCTTTGGCGATTCGCCGAAATGACAGACTCCGCCCTTTGTTCCAGTATGCGAAGCCCTAAAGGAAGAGGATAAAAAAGGTGATGAAAGGAGCAGTCGGCGCTTTGCCGAATAGTTCCGCCAAGCAGTACTATACCGCCCAATGGTCCAGAACGTGACGATGATGTAGGCAAGCACTCAACGGCAATGAGATAAAAAAAAGGGCGAGTTGCCGAGTCATTCGGCGGACTCGACTAACCTCGCTGAACTATCTGCCTGCACTAATTTCTGATGGCTATAAATACTAAAATCTTTATTCATTTTACAAGTTCCGAACCATTATTATTATTTTCTTAATAGAATAGTACGTTTTTAGATATTTTCTCTCAAGGTTGGAGAGGATTTTGTGGGAGACTTGAAGAGAGAAGGATTTCATTTTCCCCAAGTTGGAAGTGGGTCTTCTCCATTATTTTTCCTTTGCTTAAATCAAGGTTTAATTTCTTATACCCATTTGATTTTAGTATCATTTTAGGTGTATTTTGTTATTTCTTAATGTGTGGCTAAAAAACCCCATTTTTCCGGTGTGATTTAGCAAATATGTGTTGATATTATTGTTGGGTCTTGATTGCTGATAGGGTAGATGTATTTTAATGGTGATTTCACCTAGTGGTTGTGGTTTAATTTAATGGATTTGTAGTTGAAAATACAAAACCACCCATGTGTTTTCGACTTGCCTAAGAGGGAGGTCGCGAAACCAAGACCACTACACTGATGGCCTAAGGAGTGGATCGACATGAGGTTCACCCCGAGAGGGTGAGACCTAGTCCTATATCCAAACACTTAGCTCGAGATAGTGAGTGGGGTAAGGTATATGATGGTCTTCATGCGGCAAATGGGTGTCCGAGAGAAATGCATTTGAAACTGGGTAAGTTGCCTGAGAGGGAACTTATTTCCATCTAAAGATTATCCTAGTCACTATTATCTTGCAAATTTCCTATCGAAAGCATGTACCCAACAATTTATCTCAACTTGTATTGCGGTCACACCCCAAGAAAATTTCCCCAT
>NW_006239597.1:10970-16955 GCF_000226075.1 Solanum tuberosum | reverse complement strand
TGGTCTTCATGCGGCAAATGGGTGTCCGAGAGGAACCCATTTGAAACGGGGTAAGTTGCCCGAGAGGGAACTTATTTCCATCTAAAGCTTAGCCTAGTCACTATTATCTTGCAAATTTCCTATTGAAAGGATGTACCCAACGATTTATCTCAACTTGTATTGCGGTCACACCCCAAGAACATTTCCCCATACTTGATTTTCTTGTTAATTTTTGTTGTTTTTACTACTTGTGACAAAAACCCCAATTGATATTTGACACTTTTGTGTCACCCCCTTTAATTTATCATGTTTTTGTTCGTTAATGTCTTTAGCTATGACTAGTTAGAGCTTAATTTTATTTTTCTATCAATTCTCAAAACCACTCCCTTGGGACACGACCCCAACCTTTAGTTGGGTTACTATACTATCGATAATCATAGACACTCATGTCGTAGGTTAGTATCGTTGGTCATGATAATCATCAAAAATGTGCTGCTACCGGTGACTGGTGTTATTTGAGAATTTTAAATTAGTAGACTTTTTGTTCTTCTTAGTTGTAGTTTACTAACTTAATTTTTAGTTTTGTTTTGTTGATTGTGTAAACATTTCAGAAAGCATGAGTGTTAATGGTAGTAACGATAGCCAGGTGGGCCATCAGGACGACATCAGCAATCTCAACGATGTCCAAGAGACGAATATCAATGATTCACATCTCATATGAGGTGTTAGAGCCATCCGTCTACCTCCAGTAGAGGGAAATACGGTGTTCCACATAGCGAGCACCATGTTGCAACTCTTGCAACCAAAGGGACTTTTCAGTGGATTAGCACATGAGGACCCACATGAGCATCTTCGAAACTTCATAGATGTGTGTGGATCATTCTCATTCAAAAACATCTCGCAGGAGTCAGTTTGATTGATGATTTTCCCTTTTTCATTGATGGGGGAGGCGTGCAAGTGGCTAGCTGAGCTGCCACGTAACTCGATCACTTCATGGAAGAAGTTGGTCACCGCATTTAATGTGCAATTTTCCCTCCCTCGAAGATGATAAAGATAGCATCCAAAGCTTCAAGCGTCTGAATGGAGAGCCTCTACACGAAACTTGGCTCCGGTTTAAGAAATTGGTGCTACAATGCCCAACCCATGGTCTACCTGATAAATGTGCTCCTTCAATAACTTTTACCGGAGTCTAAGACTCGGTAAACAAAGGTGTAGCTGACCAACTCTCGCCCGGAGGATTAATGCAGCAACCATATGCAGTAGCAACGCAACTTATCGATGGCATGACAACCATCAACAGGGCGTGGTACACCCGCGAAGACCAGGTCTCACCGGTCACATTTCAGCTATCCAAGGAGCAGGTTGAGAAAGATAATGAGAGAGACCAAAACATGGCCAAGATCATGAGGCAGCTTGACATTTTATCCAAAAATGTCATGGGGGCTGGTACCCGTGGTGTCAATGTTGTGGGAGTCGGGGGTGAGAATACTGAAGAGATGAAGTTTGAAGCCATGTATGACAAGGAAGTAAATTTTTTGGCTAACCAAGGCAGGGGCTATCGTTCGAACTACCCAAGGCAGGGTGATAATCAAGGATGGGTTAGAGACGAAGGTTGGAAGGATCGAGATTGTGAATGGAGGGATCATAATCCAAATTGGAAGGATGGGGGAGAAGGACAGATACGTGCCTCCCCACGAGCATCAGAAGCCCAAGGACTCGGAAGGTGGTAGGTCTGAGGATATGCTCTCACGTATCCTAAACAAAGTTGAAGGGTTAAACAAAATGCTAAAAGGGCATGAAAGAAGACGTGTCTACCCTCAGCCAGACTGTCA
This sequence comes from Solanum tuberosum, assembly GCF_000226075.1. Lineage (NCBI taxonomy): Eukaryota > Viridiplantae > Streptophyta > Magnoliopsida > Solanales > Solanaceae > Solanum > Solanum tuberosum. Next base: position 15,144 of record NW_006239597.1, on the reverse strand, counting down.
CCTCTTATTCAGTTTCAATCAAACAGTTAGAGAACCCAAATGGGGTACATTATCTCATCCCATCTCAATCCGAGACAACAAGGGGGGTTTTGCCTAGTGATACTATGGCTAACCCCCAAGAGTGAAGTCTGAAGGTTAACTTGCGTCGTGCCGCGACGTTAACTAAGGCGTTGTTTGGGAGGCAACCCAAAACCATTTACTCGCATTTTGTTATCTTGATAAAATAATAGTGTGTTGTTTGTACAGATTGAGTAAGGAAAGTGCTTGAAAAGATGTATGGAGGCAAGCAACAGTTCAGTTTGGTGGATCGCTGACAAGCACGACGTACCAGATCCCTCCCACTATTTGGCACAATACGTCTTAAAGGTTGAGTTTGTAAAACTCGACGGAGTATAAATTTTGTCAGCGCATCGCCAATCCAATTGGCGATCTCGATAAAAATTGCCAATGCACTGCTCACCTGAACTGAAAACTATGTTATCGCCGAGTAATGGAGCGAAATCAACTAACATCGCCGAATGAGCAAAACTGGACGGTCACAAGCCACAGGTTTAAAATTTCCATTTCATTCACTTTCTTTCACTTTGTCCCTTTTCACAAACTCACACTCGCACTTTAGCAGTTATATTTTTCACACTTTTAGAGTATTTTACGTGTCGAATTGTTCTCGAATTAGGATCACATTGCTGCCTAGCAAGCCAGTACTATCTAATTCGGCATCAAAGGTTGGTAATCAAACTCCTTAGTTATTTGATCAGAATTTTTACTCATTTGCATAATTACTGACAATAGAAAATCTCTGTTGAGTCTCTGAGTTACTGGGATTGTGTATATTATCGATTAAGACTTGATATTTTCTGCATGATTTGAGGGACTACCACTTAACTTTGCTTTGAGTTGAACTATTAAGCGGTGGGAATAGAAGTTTCTTTGGGTTTTTGTTGAAATTGAGTTATATAAGCGTAAGTTGCATTATTTGGGGTTGCGGGGTGAAATTTTAAATGATGGGTTAAAACTAGACACGTTGAGCTGATCGGCGAGATGAACAAAATCCGTCGAACATCTCGGCGGTTCACCTAACGTCCCCATTCCACCTTTAACTGAATACTTTATGTATTGGTCGATCTGTGAATTTTGGCGGTCAGTTTAATTCGCAAAATGTACTCAATGACTCGCCGAAGAATCCCTTGCTCGCCCTTTGTCTGACCCCTTGTATCAGTTGTACATCACTTTCAACAATTGGCGTAACAGGATAAGTACTTCGCCAACTAGCTTGGCTAAGCGATTACACACCCAGAAACACCATTTTTCTCATGTTTAAAGTGCTATCTAACTTATCCTCGAAGTCTTTGCAGTAATGGCTAGATCAAAAGTCATAGGAGAAATGATCCACCCATGCACATAAAAGCACGAAAGTTTAAGAAAGACGAAAAGAAAGCAGAGCTAGCCAGACAAAGGAAATATACCACTGAATCTAGAGCAAAGAGATGAATTCCCATCGATCCTAATGTGCTTTCATGGGCTCGAAGTTTTGTTAATGCAATACGGGCCTTCAGAGCTGCTCAGGAGATAGATCAGATGATTGCAACTAATCTTGCTGCAGAGGCCACGGCAAAGGAAAACAATGAGAACTAAAACAACAATACTCCGGGGACCATGGTTTTACTTCAGGGAAATGCATCGAATGCCTCGGCAGATAGAGAGACTACATAGACAGGACTCTTCTTGACCTCTTTCTATATCTTATCTTTCTTAAACTCTGGGTACTGTAATTATTTCGCATTTGAGGACAAACGCTCTTATTTGTGGTGGGGTGAGGCCCACCTTGTTTTGGTGTACATTTAGGTTATCTATTTTTAATTGTGTTTTTAAAACTGCTTTGCGATTGTTTGAGCTTGTGGCTCCGCTTATTCTTAATTGCAAACGATTTTTGACCCTTCCGAAAAATTTTGAATTTTTCTCACATTTTTTCCACCCCTCGTGAGTAGAATGTGGTTGTTTTTTTGCAAAAAAAAATTGAGTCTCGGTTTCGATCAATACCAATGACTTGAATAGTGCTCTCAATTGAACGAACATGAATGTACGGCTACGATGAGGCCAAATGAAGTTGCATAAACAATATGTGAATTCTTTGCATCTCATTGTGATTAGTCATTTATCGAATTGATTCTCTTGTAATGACCGTTGCACACTAGCGAAAGTGTGTAGTTTTGTTTGACTTAAGTATTGATGCCTTGTGTGATTAGCTTGCTTCAAAACTTGAATGAATAAACCTAGAATTTGCCCTGTTAGTCTGATTGATTTAGAAAGGTGTCCTCTTGAGATGATCTTAGGCACTTTAAAAGTGTGAGCCAAATTTGACATATACCTCTTTTGTGATCTACCCGTGAGCGTGTGAAACTCTTTTGAACACCCTTTGAGCCTTACCTTTCTCTCGAAGAACCTTGATGAACCCTAGACCTTACTTGAACCACTACCTACAATCCTCTTAATTTGTGATTTAGTGAATAGCCAACTTAGGCCAAAAGCCTAATTTGGGGATGTGGTGAAAAGGAAAAGGATAAGTCAAAAAGTGCAAGAAAAAGTCCCCCCTAACCCATTGCATAAGTGGAAACCCCTTCGATTCAATTCAATTAAAAAAAAACTATAGAATAAAGTATGAAAGAAATCGGGTTTCCAAGCAATCCATGAGGGTGAATAAAAAGGTGACTTAGAAGCACTGGAAAAAAATTGATAAAGGAAAAGAAGTGAATGCCTTGAGAATACCACATTCCACGAAGAAGGAGCCACTGAGCCTAAATGACCATACCTTTGCACTCATCCCCATTATAAGCCTTAGAAAGACCTTTTTGATCTTGAGTAAAACGAATCGAAAGTCGATTGGAAAATAAGGGCAAACCTATGGGTGAAAACATGCATTGTGTTCTTCTTTTTGAGTGTGAGCGTTGCATCAGATTCCTGATCTTGAATTGATTAACCTCTGTGTGTGAATATGGAATCATTCTTCATGTGAGGGCATTTAGATTACTTTTTATTGAGTCTTTAACTTGCACAAGTAGCAAGTATTGCAAGCATGAGAATCTTTGGTAATGGTGTGTCACAACTTGAATCTTTGAGTACACAATTGATCCTTGCATAAGTAAATTGAGTCTTGTTGTGTGCACTCATGATTGAGTCTTGTGTAGCACTGTTTGAGACACCCTTTTTGAACAACTAAACTCAAGTTTGCTTGAGGACAAGCAAAATTTTAAGTTGGGGTGTTGATGAGTCCACAAATTGGACTCATTTGGGGCTTTATTTTGATAGAAATAGTGTCCTCGAATGCTTATTTTGTCTCAATATCTGATGAAACCTCTTAAGTTTTAGGTATTTGAAGTTTTAGTTGAAGTATGGACACTTAGGAGCAAAAAGGAACAAAAAGGCTGAAAAGAACGAAGAAGCTGAAGCATGCGCATCGCCAAGAACCTTTGGCGATTCGCCGAAACGACAGACTCCACCCTTTGTTCTAGTATGCGAAGCCATGAAGGAAGAGGATCAGAAAGGCGATGAAAGAAGCAGTCGGCGCTTTGCCGAATAGTTCCGCGAACCAGTACTATACAGCCCAATGGTCCAGAACGTGAAGATGATGTAGGCAAGCACTCAATGGTAATGAGACAGAAGAAGGGCGAGTCGCCGATTCATTCGGCGGACTAGACTAACCTCGCCGAACTATCCGCCTGCACTAATTTCTGATGGCTATAAATACTAAACTCTTTATTAATTTTACAAGTTCCGAACCATTATTATTATTTTCATAATAGAATAGTACGTTTTTAGATATTTTCTCTCAAGTTTGGAGAGAGTTTTGTGGGAGACTTGAAGAGAGAAGGATTTCATCTTCCCCAAGTTGGAAGTAGGTCTTCTCCATTCTTCTTCCTCTTCTTAATCAAGGTTTAATCTCTTATACCCATTTGATTTTAGTATCGTTTTAGGTGTATTTTGCTATTTCTTGATGCGTGGGTAAAAACTCCCATTCTTGCGGTGTGATTTAGCAAATATGTGTTGATACTGTTGTTGGGTCTTGCTTGATGATAGGGTAGATGCAGTTTAATGGTGATTTCACCTAGTAGTTGTGGTTTAATTTAATGGGTTTGTAGTTGCAAATACAAAACCACCCATGTGTTTTCGGCTTGCC
>NW_006239597.1:5294-10828 GCF_000226075.1 Solanum tuberosum | reverse complement strand
AGCACGTACCCAATGATTTATCTCAACTTGTATTGCGGTCACACCCCAAGAATATTTCCCCGTACTTGATTTTCTTGTTAATTTTTGTTGTTTTTACTACTCGTGACAAAAACCCCAATTGATATTTGACACTTTTGTGTCACCTCCTTTAATTTACCATGTTTTTGTTCGTTAATGTGTTTAGCTACGACTAGTTAGAGCTTAATTTTATTTTTCTATCAATTCTCAAAACCACTCCCTTGGGACACGACGCAAACCTTTAGTTGGGTTAATATACTATCGACGATCGTAGACACTCATACCGTAGGTTAGTGTCGTTGGTCATGATAAGCATCAATGAATTAAATAAAGTTGTGCCTCTAGATTCTTGTGAGATAAGAATGCACAACCTAAACTCAAAGGTAAGTTCTCGCGAGTGATGGTTAGACAATTCTTTTTATATAAGCTAGAGTGTTAACAAGTCAAGAACTCGCATCTTCAAAAGATACATTTTGTAGAGATAGGATGTTGAGATAGATGTGTGGGCATACTAGAAGTAACAAGATTATGAATGAGGTTATTCGGGAGAAGGTGGGAGTAAAGTATGTGGTAGACTAGATGAGGGAAGTGATAATGCGATGGTTTGTGCATGTGAAGAGAAGGTGCGCTAACACCCCAGTGAGGAGGCGCGAGAGGTTGCTTATAGGGGTATGCAGAAGGGCAGAGGTAGGCTGAAAAAGTATTGGGGAGAGGTGATTAGACAGGACATGACGCAACTTCATATTTCTGAGGATATGACTCTAGATCGAAACGATTGGAGATTGTGTATAAGGATAGAAGGTTAGTAGGGGAAGAGTGTTGTGTTTCCTAGCGAAGGTTTAGCCTTGTTAGTGTCTATTGTAGTCTAGGATTATAGTTCTTGTCATATGTTGTTTATTGTGTTCGATTATTACACTAATTTGTTGTTGCTATTGTTTCTTTTCTTATTAACTGATATGTTCTCTTCGTTTTTTTCTTCTTCTTCCTTTACTTGAGAGTTTGATTCACTTGAGCCGAGAGTCTTTTGGAAACAGTCTCTCTACCTCCATGAGGTAGTGGTAAGGTCTGCATACACTCTACCCTCCATAAACCTCACGTAGTGAGATTTCACTTTATATGTTATTGTTGTTGTTGTGAGAAATATACTTGAATGAAGAACTGAAACGTTAAGGTTTGGGAGAACTGAAACTTTAACAACAATATACCTACACATGTAATGCAATACATCGAACTGCTTTCCTTATCACAAAAGAAATTAATCGAATACAAAGGAATTTCATATGGAGATCAACTAGTGACTACATATGCTATTGCTAGATTAGAATACACTAACAAGGAACAAAGGGGCATGGGGGTCGTCACAACCTGAGCCTACACCCTGGATGTGGCCGGCACTCGAGAACCATTGCTGGTCCCCAAGCGAACCCTTATCCTGGTTGACTTCAAGGGGAAGACTAACTAAAGCATACAAAGCTTAAAAACTGAATAAATATTCATGAAACTTAAATAGAAAGCTTAAACTCAAAAGAGGACTCTGAATAAAATAAATTATTCAACTCGCCATAAAATAGGCAACTTACGTCTTTAAAATATTTAATAAAATAAATGATACAAACTTCTCAACTATACTGACTATCAATGAAACCTCTAACTGTTAAAGATGGAAGTTGGGGCAAGACCCACGACATCATGACTAAATAGAAAAGTAAATGAAATCCTCCAAAAACAAGGAGGCTCACCATAGCTAACTTGAACTCCTGAATGTATTAACGAAGCTCCTGTTAATGATCCTGAATACCTATGTCTGCATCATGAAAAGATGCAGGCCAAATGGCTCAGTACGTGGAATGTACGAGTATTTAAGAGGAATTCTAATGCATAAACATAAGCTTGAACTTTCATAAAAAGGAAACATATTTACCTCTTGTCAACTCAAAGAAACATAGTTCAACTCAATGATAAGATATTCAACTCAGAGGTATACTCAAGGATACTCAACACTACTCAAACTGGCTCAACTCAGAAGTACTCAAGGATAAGATACTTAACTTTGTAATAAGGTTCTCAACTCAGTGAAGCTCAACAATAAGGTACTCGACACAATGAAGCATAGATCAACTCAAGATATTCAACTCGAAATACTCAATTCATGATACTCAAGGATAAAGCAACAGTAAAAGATGTAATATATATGGAAAGCTGTAAAATTGTAGATAGCAACTCAATGTATTGAAAAATACAATAATACTCAGTATGTCTATAAAAATACAATATAACTATGTGGGAATTTCTCTAACCGACAACCACCACTATGAGCCTAAGTGATGATACATCGTCTTGCCCACGCTGCCAGAACTGTCATATACTTTGCCGTCATATAGAACGCCTTAACTAAGTGGATCCACTAGTCAATGCTAAAAAGCACTTAAGGAATCATCTAAAAAGTATGATCATTTACTACCCATGATGGCGACATGGTTTATGGAGAATTGAGTTATCTTGAACTCGCATCCCCATATCAGTGCTCAATACTACTCCCAAAATATACTTAGCTCATATGTTTATAAAAACAAACTCTTTCTTAGGTTTGAGATAATCACTCAAAACTTAGCTTAAAAGCTCTCTTGGAAATCGGTGTTTCCCTTTCTTGTTCAAATGTGAAAACATTTAAAACTCTTGGGAATACTTAGTTCCCGTATAATCTTTAAAGAAATAAACTCAACTCTTTACTCTTTGCTTAGCTCAAACTTAAGTATTAAAACAAAGTTAAAACGTTTGTAAAAGACTTCTTAAAAGATGGTTCATGCCGAATTATGGACGTGAACGACTCAATGCAAGGTTTTCAATAACCATAGATAGAACTCAATACTTGGAACTCACGAACTTCAATAATACTACTCACTTCAAGAATGCTCAACTCAGAGGGTTCATGCGGAATTATGAGCATGAACTACTCAACTCAAGGACTCAAAGATACTTCTCATCTCAAGACTGCTCGACTTATAGGGTTCATGCGGAATTATGGACATGAATAACCCAACTCAAGGACTTCATGGGTAACATGTAATAGTCCCGTGATTAGAAATATAATCTCAAATGGGTTAGAAACTCAATACTCAAGACTTAGGACATGAAGATATTACTCCTCACATAGATACTCAACTTATAGAGTTCATGTGGAATTATGGGCATGGACGACTTGACTCGAAGGGCTACATAACATTATGGAACTCATGGATATGGCCTTTCTCATTCTCATACTTGCTTTCTCAAAACTTAACTCAAATTGATTATGGATCTCAAAGGATTCACAATTGAACTCAAAATCTTTCTTGAACTCTACTCTTAACTCTCTTTTGAATGTGAATTATGAATTCAAGAGTTATGGTTCATGATATGAAAGATCTCCTGATGACAAAGTAGACTCAGGAATACATTCTCATCATTCTCATACTCACTTGCTCTAGTCTTGAAACAATTTATCAGAAATTGTAGAAGACTCCTCAAAATAACTCAAATGGACTTTCTCAAAAATGTTCGAAAGAACTCTCAAACTTGACTCTCAAGTCTACCTTGAAATTGATTTATGAATTCAAGGTTGTAATTTGTGATAGGAAAGATCTCGTGATGTTTAAGAGTGTTTTTAGATAGATAAACATGAGAAACGATCAAGAAATCACTGTCTGGAAGCAAGTCTGCGACGCGGAGATGCATTTAAATATTTGATCGTGAAATAAACTTTGAGGCAAAATGGTCCGTGACGCAGAGAAAATTTGTGTGAAATAGGGAGGCAGGTCTGCGACGCGGAGCCAAGTGCCAGATTCGCCCGACTTTGTTCCTTCTTCGTTTTCTAACCCCAAATCGCCTAAATTCGATTCTTTTGCTCAACCTTTCTTTAGATTCAGATACCCAACACATGTACACAAGAATCTAACTCATATACAACTCTAAAATCGACATGATTCCATCAGGAACTCAACAATCTCATCTAAACTCAAGAACTGAAGCAAATTTCCATAACATAATTCAAGATCATCATACTTTCAACTTTCTAGAACGAATTTAACACTGAAATTAACATGATTGGCGTGTGGGTGAACAAACCCAACACTATGGAAGCTTACATACCTGAAAGAACCATCTTTTTGAAGAACTTGAAAGAAAATCTTGGAAGATGAACCCTAGCCTTAGCGTTTCTTGAATTCCTTGAGCGTAGAATTTTTTGAGTGGATGAGAGGGTTTGATTTTGTGAAAATTGATTTTCTATATGTTTAGGGAAATTTAGATGACCTCTTAAGGGTTTTTAGAGCTAAAATACCCTTTAATAAATAAATAAAACGAGTTGGGAGTCGGAATGATATTTTACCAGGCAGTGAGGTCTGTATTGGCTCTGTAACGTGGAGCCATCGCAGAGCTTCTGCCAGGTTTGAGCATCTTTAGTAAATAAGTCATAACTTTTTACTCAGAGCTCGGAATTTAGAAAACTTGGTGGCGTTGGAAAGAGGACTTGAAGGGCTTTAATTTTTTTATCTTCTAACTCATCCTGTACTAGGAGTTATAGTCGTTTGAAGTTGACCCAAAGCTTAAGAAAAACTTGGAATTACTTGAATGAACTCTCTTTAGTTCTTGTTGGAACTCAAGGTGCTACATCTAGTGACCTTAACACTTAGGAAAAATTTAAATTCCTTAGTAAAAAGTTACTCACTACAAAGAACGGTTCGAGTCTTAGCTCAAAAAATTTCCGGGGTGTTATAGGTATTAGGAACTCAAAATACAAAGATAAAAAAACAAATTTCTCCTAGCAAAGCTAGCATGGAGAGCATACAAAAAAATAAGAACCTAACTATAAACAAATCTCTCTTAAATGGGATCAAGTTTTTCCTTTCTTCTTGTGGAACATCACCATAATTTAAAACCATTATTAGAAATAGCCATAGATTGTGCGGACATTATTAAATACTTAAAGGAAGATTGTCTGCGTGTAGGGATCTAATGTGGCGACTAGAGAACCCTCCGATGCAGCATAGCTACCGGGAAATGAATAAAGTGGCAGATATTCTAGCTAAAGAGGGTGCAAAGTTGGAATCGCTGAACTTCTTTTTATCATGGACAATTCCACCATTGTTTGTCATCGGGATTCTAGAAGCAGAAAAAGCCGGAACTACTTTTGCTAGGCATGATAAGCCAAATAGTACTAGTATATATTGTTATCTACAATTAACACCCTCTACTAACTTTAGCAATAGTACTGCTCTGCCACTTCATTGTAATGACGCATATTAAGTTATAATATATTAAATCTTTTTGTACCAAAAAGAAATGATGTATTCTTTTCTAGACTACATATTATTGATGATTTTTCATAAGGTAACATACCTAAGTGTTGTAATAACTTTTCCTATTCCTTCTGATGTAACATAAAAATGAAAAGGACTTGTGAATTGTTGTGACTTAAGGATTGGTAAATGCACCACGCGAAGCACAAACATATTTACTAGTATATATATATATATATA
>NW_006239597.1:0-3173 GCF_000226075.1 Solanum tuberosum | reverse complement strand
AAGGAAAAATTTCTATATTTTCCTTGGTCACATGATAAGTCAAATGTATTGGTGAGATAATTAAAGAAACTAAGCTTATGAAATATCTTGTTTTCACCTATAGGCTCTTCCTTATATAATGTTGCTACATCTTCCCCCGCCTACTCCACATCCTCCAAAGGGACCCGAATCTGGAGAATAGACTCAATTACTTAAGAACTTGCCTATAGCCTATCCAACTTTGATAATGATTTCGTTTGCTGCACTCCTATTACATTGTCAAAGTGGTGCATCAACAATGGTTTTCTTTGGGGTAAGCAAGTGGCAAGAGCTACTAATTTGAGAGACATTTAAGCAATTGGAAGATAGCATCTTAAGTTAATGTGCAGGTTTGTTGAAACTAATTGCAGAGCCAAACAACTGTACTCGTAACAGAGAAGTGTGTCTTGTTGTCTAGATATAGAGATTCCTATTACTAAAAACATGAATATTGATATTTGGCTAATGTTCTTGCGTAGAGTTTTACGTATTTGTAATGAATTTGTATCTCATATATTTTAGTATATTCCTAAAATATGTATTGAAGAGCAAGCATATTTCTGCAGGAAAATATGTTCCAGAATTCAGTAGTTCCATAATGCCAATTTACAACGCAACTTAGTAATATATTTGAATTCTACTAACAGAAAATATAAATCAACTACTGTCAAAATAATGAACTTCATCCAAAGAAAGCTACAATATCATATCAGTATAAACCAGCAGATCTAACTAATGCATATGAAAAACATGAGACCAAAATAAAAGTAGCAACAAAAATATGGTGAGAAAGTAAACAAATGCAAGAAATCGGGATAAGCACGCAGGCAAAACGAAGAATGCTCTCACTAAACCATTAAGATGGTGGCAGTAATTAACACATAATAGTATGTTAGCTTAGAATGCATAAAGGCGAAGCTTTAAAAATGTTAAACCACTGGACATGGCGAACACAATCAATAGATATTTTAAAGTTTTTTTTTTGGGTTCAACAATCAGTAGATATAAATGGTCAGATTGAGAAAAAGAGATCGCCTCAAAAACAGAAATGTGTCACGGGAAAAGAGAAGATCCCTATTGAGGTCCACCTGATCTACAGTACTCTAGAGCATGAAGGTTTAAAGGCAATAAATTCAGAATAGAATTGCTACTCCACCACTAAAGCTCAACCAAAACCGTCTGATGCAAACAATACATGCTAGACATTTATGACCCTCGTCAATTTTCATGTGATACATTATATTATCTAATAATGCAGAGACCAAAATCAAGAAAAATGAGAGACATATTAAAGGTAAGTTTCATACCTTAGAACATGGAAACCGTCTTCTATGTCCAATTTGAGTCTTGTCATTCATACGTACCAGGAAGCTAGCCTGTAAACTTTAAAGTAGAACTTCCTATTACCACAGAACACCAACAATCCATTCATATGATAGCACGACTTTGTTTATCATAACATCAATGACAAAAAATAATTTACCAACTTGCCTGTTGATTCGTGCTAGTCCGTGCCAATTTTCAGAAAAAGAGATATGTGTATTTTAAGGTTAACCATCATGTCATCAACTTAAGGTAGTTTGTTGTTTGTTTAATCTCCATTAGCCTCCAACAGAGTTAGATAAAAGTATGGGTGTTGAAGAAAAATTAGAAGACTAATTGTTGTGGTAGCAGAATGTAACTCATGTAGACCGCAAAATTGTGAACTCACCCTATAAGGAATTTAGTGTTGCAATCTCTACTCAAATCAGAAATTCATAGTCGGTAAATAAAAAAGGGGAGAACCTATATTTTCTTGGTTTGATTTGGAAAAATTGAGGTCGGTATACCTGATGTATAACGATATAAAAATTTGATAGATTGTTTGAATTTCAAGCTTCTGCTCCATTCCGGCATCTCATGCTTGCAATTCTCCCCTATCTCCTTGAAGTAATAGACCTGAATAGGAGAAATTATTATATTAAATACAAATTTGTAAATAGGCAAGTCGGAGAGGAGAAGGAGAAAAACGGCCAGTGCTACAAATTACAATGAACTCTAAAATGTAGTGCATGGAACGGTATAACAACCCTAAATACCCAAGAAATCAACAAAATTGAAAGAAAATTCAAACCAATCCAATGAAAAATTGACCTAAAGGCAAAATAAAAATAACATAAAATTAGATTAATCGATATCTGCTAGGTTCTACACTGGCAGGAAAAGGTATAATACCAGTGGGAAAGGGATTTAAAACTGAAGGGACGGTAGAAATCATTCCCAGAAGAAGAACAATAAGCTCACTTTACACAAGTTTTTTGTTAAATGTTCCAATGAAAAAGACAACACAATTAGTAGCACACGTGTTTCTTGAGAAATAAAGAGCAATACACGTGTTAATAGAGTAGGTCATATATCTATGACAGATGGGCCCATTATAATGTACTATTTACATTAGGAATTATCCCAAAGTTAATATTAGAATTACCTATTTGCCCTTGTTCGTCCTTCCCTACTTCCACTTCTAAATAAGCTAGAAAGGCATGGCCCGTGCTTAGCACGGGCCCAACATAGTAAGCCTGTGGTAAACAAAGTATTGTTCGAACTTATTTCAACCATAAAAGCCACAATTTTCAATGAAGCAACTTATTCAAGTTATGAATGATTTGGTTGAAGGGGTGATCTAGTAAGTTATAAACAAAAGAAATTCAAATGAAAAGAAGTATTCTAGCAATTGCAATCTGTCCTGGAAACATCAGCTCTTCAACTCCTTCCTTGCACATATCTCCTTTTGAATGCCTGGACATTACTGTTTGTCGTTCCCGTAAATTATTGAAAAGGAACATATCAAAAATAGTTAGGCCAAGCTCCTATTAAGATATCAACTTCACTATTTACACAAATTTCATATTTATATCAAGATGACAAAATCAAAAGATTTTAGATACAAATTAAGCAGTTCTCTTATGGTTAAAGGTTGAAGTTAAAATGTAAGTAGGCAAATTTAGATAAGTCGGGTTTCATACATGTTGTTAGAGAAAATAGATTAGCAATGTCAAATTAGTAATAATGGGAAAGTTACAATATTGGGACGATCAATATGGCATACGGAACACGTAATGGAAAGAACATGCTTACCTGTTAGAGAAATGGTCAGAGGATTGTATACTTTTTCC
>NW_006239596.1:180481-200733 GCF_000226075.1 Solanum tuberosum | reverse complement strand
AGATACTCAACTTATAGAGTTCATGCGGAATTTATGGGCATGAACGACTTGACTCGAAGGTCTCATAACTACATGGAACTCATGTATACGACTTTTCTCATTCTCTTACTTACTACCTCAAACTTAGTTTAAATCGATAGTTGATCTCAAAGGATTCACAATTGAATTCAAAGGCTTTATTGAAGTCTACTTCTAACTCTCTCTTGAATGTGAATTATGAATTCAAGAGTTATGGTTCACGATATGAAAGATCTCATGATGACAAAGTAGACTCATGAGTATATTCTCCTCATCCTCACACTCACTTGCTCGAGTCTTGAAACAAGCTACTAGAAGTTGTGGAACTCCACAAAAGGACTCAAAGGGACTTTCTTAAAATGTTCGAAAGAACTCTCAAAACTTAACTCTTAGCTCTACCTTGAATTTGAATTATGAATTCAAGGTTATGATCATGTTATGAATGATCTCTAGGTGTTTCGAAGTAGTTAGAATAAAAAATGAGTGAAGGTGCACTTTAAACGAACTCAAACGGGGAAACCAACGACAAACTGGATGGGGCAGGTGACGCTGGCGCGGGGAGCCAGCCCCTAAACTTCAGAGGAGGGTTTGGGGAGCTCTGGATGGCGCATCGCACCAGGCCCCAATCTAGAAAACTCGACGAAATTCTTTGCTCGTTTTCTTACCCTATTTCGCCTAGAATCGAACGGTTTCTTCCCCAATCACTTAGAATTGATTACTTAACATAGGTACACTCTAATATACTCAATACATCCCTTAAAACACTCACATTGATCTCAAGAAATCATAAAAAATCCAACACAACAAGATTTAGAAAGAACTTCAAGAACATCTATCAAGAAATCAACAAGAACTCTAATCTTTCAACTTCAAGAATGAAATTTGAGCTGAAAATAACATGTTTGGCGTGTGGCTGAACAAACCCATCACTATGGAAGCTTACATACCTCTTAGGGGTCAAACCCATGGCGAAAATCCGCAACAACACACAAGAATCTCGACGAATGCTTGATCATTTCCTTTTTTCTCCTCTTTTCTCTTCTTTTCTCTTCTTTTCTCCCAACTAAAACCCTAGGCGTAAACTAGGATTATAAAACTGAACCTAATAAGATTAGACCCCTAAAATATTACTAAAAATGAATTAAATCTAATTTGGTAAGGAAAAGACCAAAATACCCCTTACTATTTTCGGCTAACTTTCCTTAACTGGATAGCCTAACTTCAAAGGACCATATCTCACTCATCCGACCTCGAAACTGAGAAAACTCGGTGGCGTTGGAAAGATAATTCAAAGATCTTTCCTACGGTATCTGGTATAACACCTAACTCATCCTGATCTGGGAGTTATGGTCGTTTGAAGTCAACCCAAAACTCATACTTAGCTTAACTTGCAAAATTTCAGATTTTTGCTATTTCCAATTTAGTTCTTTTTCGAACTCAAGGTGCTACATCTAGTGAACTTAACACTTAAGAAATTTTAATTCCTCGGTAAAATCCTACTCACAACGAAGGATGGTTCAAGTCTTAGCTCAAAAAATTTCGGGGGTGTTACATATGTTGACAAGCCGTAGAACATCCATTTTAATGGAGTGTTTCTTCTCAGTAAATTTTGATTATTCAAGGGAAGTGGAAAATGAAAAGTTAGAGTTTGAGTTTTACCCTAACTCATACTCTCTGAGAGAAACATATTTATTTTTAATTTAAACACTAATTTTAATTTTGGAGTTTAAATGTAAACATAATTAATCAATCATAGTTTTAAGGGATCTGTGTATTGATTGTATCTTCAGTAATATATGGTATAAAATATTAAAAATGGTAATATATGTAATTATTTATAAGTAGAGGTAAAATTAGTATATATGATAGGTAGTTTATTCAATATTTTATTCATGTGCAATGTCATGTATCAAGATTTTTTCAAATAGAAGAGAGTGCATTACACACAACCACTGAGGTGTGTTTCCCAAACTAATAGTGATAGTTTAGGTATGAAACTCACCCTCTCAATACTTTAGGTATAAAACTAAAGAAAATAATAGTTTAATTGTGTTTTTGACACTTATCTCAAAATATGATCAAACATAACTTTGATTTCAATTTTGAAAATTCTAAATAAAATATGTTTTTAAAAAATTTTCCGACCAACATCCTGTTAAAAAATCTAAGTAAATTTGGAGATAAAATTTTAAAAATGATCTATGTACTCCACATACTTTTTAGATGTCATCTCTTAGAGATAAAATTTAAGAAGTGATCGATATATTCCGCACATTTTATATGTGTGTTTTGCTTAGTGGTTGTTTATTGTTATTCTTGTTTTATTATTGGATGTCCCAATTTTGTGGCAACTTTCTGTTGTGCCATTCCTTTTTGTCCATGTCCCTCTTTTATCTTTTAGGACCAATTTGGATTTTCAACATGTGATAAGTTAATTAATAAGATTCATCAACTTCACATACATCTCTATTGAGAATTTAAATTTTATATTATTTAATTTTCAAAATTTTAGTATTGAATATATAATTTTTTTAAGTTAGATTTAAATTCAATTTTATTATATATTTTTTTTATAGATTTTTACATATAAATTGATGTTTTACAGTAAAATTATTAAATTTAGGTATATATATATGTTTGAGATATTCATGTTTTTCTGTTTGAGCACTTACGACTTGAACTATTTTTATTTTTATTTTTTGTTTGTTTGAGCACTTACGATTTGGACCATCTTTGTTTTCTTTTTGAGCACTTTCGTAAGACTTGGACCCTTTTTTTTTTTTTTCGAGCACTTACGACTTGGATCATTTTTATTTTGTTTTTCTGTTTAGCACTAACGACTGGGGCCATTTTTGTTTTGGTTTGAGCACTTACGATTTGGACCATCTTTGTTTTCTTTTTGAGCACTTTCGTAAGACTTGGACCCTTTTTTTTTTTTTTCGAGCACTAACGACTTGAACCATTTTTGTTTTGTTTTTCTGTTTAGCACTAACGACTTGAATCATTTTTATTTGCTTGTTTGTATCTATATCGATGCATGCGACCAATCGAATTAATTTTTTATGGAAAAGAGTCGGAATGATATTCTGAGTTCAATTGGGACATCCAATAATTGAAACATCGTCAAATATAAAACATGTTTATTATTATATTGAAATGCGCCAATAAAGTCGATAAATAATAGTACCACGTAAATGAAATGAAGTGAGTGATGTAATACTAAATATTGAATGGAGAAAAATAGGGATGGAATTACAATTTTGCTTATATGTTAATTAGGTTTGGTTCCTACTTTATATTTATCTTTAAAAATCACTAAATCTACATGTTTCATTCAATATATTATCTTTTTTGAAATTCAAAACTTATAAACTTAAAATTCTAATTCTGCTTTTCCTTTCGAATCAAAGAATATACAGGAAGCTGTACAATAACACACGAGGATATGCTAATTAATTAAAAAGAGATATATTAATAAATATTTATATATAGAAGAGATACTTGGTCTTGAATAATAATAATTATCTTTCAATTAAAAACAATTTTAAAAAATGTTTTTTTTTCAAAATAAGTGTTTTTCGCCTCACAAGCATTGCAAACAGAGTCTAACTATATTTTGAAAACCTTATCTTCTGTCACTTTCTCCTAATCTTGCCTTATAAGCAAAAGTTGATGGACTAGTTATTAGTATGATGCTATAAAAACCCATGAAAGAATTCAAAATCTTGATATTACCAAACATGGCCAAAAAAAACTTTGTTTTACACTATAATATACTGTTAATTAGTTTGTTGGCATTATTGTTTTTGGTAACAGAAGGGGCATCTCAGAGTGCACTGGTAACTCAACTCCCTGGCTTCAATGGCACTTTTAACTCAAAACATTATGCTGGGTTTGTATTCTTTTTGTGTTTTTTGATAAAAAGATGTAAACTTTATCTTGATTTTTGTATTTTTCTGAATGTTTCTTGAAATGGGTTTTCAGGTATGTTAATATAGATGAAAGTCATGGCAAGAATTTGTATTACTACTTTGTTGAATCTGAAAGAGACCCATCAAATGATCCAGTTGTTCTTTGGCTTAATGGAGGACCTGGTTGTTCAAGCTTTGATGGCTTTGTCTATGAGCATGGTACGCAACGTAACAACCCCTTTGTTGGAAAATTATATTATATGTACGAGGTTGAATTCTATTTGCGTACATATAGTAGATGAAGATCCCCTTTTGTGAAAATTCTGTCTCCACCACTGTTTTTACTGTTGTTGCAAACATAGAGTGAGGGACTAATAGCGCGTTTGGTTAATCTTTACATTATAAGTGTATTTTCACATATTGTAGTCGATAACCTTCCTTATTCTTCATGTTAGTAGTTCCATTTTTTTGTGGAAGCAGACACTAGTGTTTGTATTAGACTTAAAGAGTAGATTGTCTACATCGCATCCCTTAGGCTGGGGTGAGACCCTTTCCGGAACCCTGCTAACATGGGGATGTGGAAATGTAGTCCATAGAGATGCAGTTGCTATTCTTATTCATCATATTTCTTGTTTTTTACTTATAATAAGGAAGGGTATTTCTTTACAATGCAGGGCCTTTTAATTTTGATTTTGGAAAGCCAAGTGGTAGCCTGCCTTCTCTGCATAACAATCCATACAGTTGGTCTAAGGTTATTATTTGTGTTAATTCTACTTTTATCATATGCTTACATTTCATTAGCCACTCATTATTATTTGATTCTTCCAGGTTTCCAATATAATATATCTGGACTCTCCTGTTGGCGTTGGATTGTCTTACTCGAACAATAAATCTGACTATGTGACACGAGACTTAAAGACTGCATCTGATAGCCACTCATTTCTCCTCAAGGTAACTACATAAACTTGATTCAATACTTAAATTTACTAGTTTTACGCTAGCAATCAGCCTACTGCAATGTGAGCAGCTTACACCGGTGGAGTTCTAAGTTATATAGTTGTTCCGTATAATAAAATTCATTTATTTCTTTGTCCTTCTAACTCGTTCATGGTTCAACTAAATGATACTCTCTCTCTCTCTCTTTCTAGTGGTTTGAGATCTACCCGGAGTTCCTCACGAACCCATTCTACATATCTGGAGAGTCTTATGCTGGAATATACGTGCCAACTCTGGCTTCTGAAGTAGTAAAAGGTAATCATGTATTGGTTGGTGCTAGGCAG
Source organism: Solanum tuberosum (assembly GCF_000226075.1). Classification (NCBI taxonomy): domain Eukaryota; kingdom Viridiplantae; phylum Streptophyta; class Magnoliopsida; order Solanales; family Solanaceae; genus Solanum; species Solanum tuberosum. Next base: position 195,524 of record NW_006239596.1, on the reverse strand, counting down.
GGGATAAACAAACTAACATTCTGCTACCTCTGTCTTTTAGGTATTGATGCTGGAGTAACTCCTGCTATCAACTTTAAGGTATAATACATTTCAAGATTTTCACGTGTTAACTAGTTGTCTGGGCTGTAAACTCTTAACATTCTATTACACACAGGGTTACATGGTGGGAAATGGCGTGACAGATGAGATAATAGACGCTAATGCTCTTGTTCCATTTCAACATGGTATGGGCCTCATTTCAGATGACTTATATGAGGTATTTTCTTCTTGTTGTTTGTATGAATTTTTAGTGCATGAATCATTTGACTTCCCAAACTGTTTTTGATTTCTGGAAGTCATATATAGCTGGCAAAAGATGATGCTTTGAAGTCTCTAATGCTTTTAATTAGGACATGTTCCAAATTATTGTAGCATAGCACATATTGGAGCCTTAAAAGCTTCTGGAATACATCTGTCAAACATAGATGAAACTGTAAGAAGATAGTGATCAATTCTAATCCGCCAAAAAGATGTTAATGTTAAGCTATGTGTATACATCTACCACTCCAATATATATATCAGCAAAAACGTAATCATTGCCTCGTTGTCTATTAGCATCTGGTCTCTGATTATTCTTTTTCATTCTCAGGAAGCTATTGTTGCATGCCATGGAAATTTCTACAAACCAGCGGATAGTAATTGTTCAGAAGTGCTTAATAAAATTGATCAGGTAATTAAGGTGTTAATTATTCTGTCATACTTGAACAGCATTTCATTGCTATGCTTTATTAACCCAAATTCACCTTTTTGCCTATTGCAGGTAGTTTATGATCTAAACGTTTATGACATTCTAGAACCATGTTACCACAGCAAAGAACCTAGTGTAATTACCACTGCTAACTCAAGATTGCCTATGAGCTTTCGTAAACTAGGTGAGACAGAAAGGCCTCTTCCTGTCAGAAAAAGAATGTTTGGCCGTGCATGGCCTTATAAAGCTCCAGTAAGAGCCGGACATGTCCCAACTTGGCCGGAGATTCTCAATAGTGTAGAAGTCCCTTGCACTGTAAGTCACTCACTCTTCATTTTTTGTTTGTTCTCTAATCGTTCTCCGTTGAATTCCCAACTTAACTAATTTTATATCAAAACATGTCGATTGCTCTAGCTATGCATCCTGTTTATCTTTTAAATATTCTTATGCACTTATTCTATTGTCCAACTGTTGTAAATTTTAAGTTCTGCTTATTTTGTTCTCTCTTTGAGGAATTCATTTTTTGCTTTTTAGGACTTTCTTATTTTGGAACCCTCCCTTTATCCTATTGTGACCTAGCTCTTTAATGGAGTGAATTTCCTTAACTCTAATTCTTTTAGCATCATGCCGGTTTAACTGAAATGAAATATGCAGGATGATCGTGTTGCTACTCTGTGGCTCAACAATGCAGATGTTCGTAAAGCTATTCATGCTGAACCAGTAAGATACAATTTTCTCATCTTTACCTTTAATAAAAAAAATATATATATAGAGTTAGATAAAAATCCTATGGTACAACAACAGGCAACTGTGATAGGTCCCTGGGAGCTATGCACAGACAAAATATATCTTTATCATGATTCTGGAAGCATGATTCGTATCACAAAAATCTCACAGCTCGGGGCTATCGGGCAATCATATTCAGGTTCAATAGATTACTAAGTTTCTAACTTTTCTCTATGCATTTTTTTTTGTCCTTTTTAATTACTCGTATGTTTAGTGAGCATGTACCTGATCACACGCTAATTATCTGAGATCTTTTTTGATGCTATAACCAGAACGATTTTGTTCATTTTTTTGGTTTTTTGCAGTGGGGATCACGATATGTGTGTTCCATTCACTGGTTCAGCAGTATGGACAAGATCTCTTGGATATCCGATCGTGGATGAATGGAGGCCTTGGTATGTGAATGAACAAGTTGCAGGGTATGTTAATTAGCGTTTTCACCTTCTAAATCCTCTTCATGTTGTTTTACTTCTATAATGTGTTGCAATTCTAAATCCATTTCAAATGCTTTAATCTTTTGTGCAGTTTCATACAAGGTTATGACAACAACCTCATTTTTATGACTATTAAGGTATCATGTTCATATCAAGAAAAACTTTCATTTTTCTGTTTTTTCCCTTTCTTTGATCTAAATTGATTTCCGATATCTTCAGGGAGCTGGACACACCGTGCCAGAGTACAAACCACAAGAGGCGTTGGCGTTCTACACCCGCTGGCTAGAGGGCAAGAAGATATGATAATATGAATAATGAAGATTGAATTGGAAGACATGCCCGGTGGCTTGAGGGCAAGAATAATATGAATTTGTAGACATTAAGTCCAATTATTTCTGAGATAATATTGGATTTTTATCATGTATTTCAGTCTGCAATAAGAAATAAGTATTTGTATGTTATCCAATGTACCTTGTGACTGTTGAGGCATGCATGCTCATATTAATTAGTATTTCACTCCAGTATTCATCTCCCACACTTACTTAAGCTCATCAACAACTATTTGAACACATCGTTAATCGAAAACAACATTTCTACCCATAAAAATTACAGAGGAAAGATTTATTATATTTTTCCTCCTCGAACATCATTTATGAAATTTAATTGAGTATCATGTTGTTGTCGTTGTCATGTTGAATAAGTAGGGGTGAACTAAAACCAAAAAGCTAAATGATTTCGCATGCTCAGCGTGAAGAGATTGTTCCTATTATGCTAGAAAAAATATCTACAAATAAAGATAGGATTTGTTGTTGTGATTAATTCTAAGTACCAAAATTAAAATAGGCGTGTCACATCGTCCTCTGGTTGTTATGAATTACACAAAAATAGTTGTATAATGGATATTATTGTTATAACAGTCTTTAATCAACTTTTCTTTCTGCTCTGAAATTCCTGTTATTTACGTACTACAAATGAACAAAAATAATGATTCAAAATATTTTCAAAACTTTTGAAAAAATTGTAAGGCGAACCAATAATGATTGTGGTTGGACTCCTCTATTCATCATCAATCTCGATTATGAATATTATGATGGTCAGGCATAGTCGAAATTCTTTCATAAGCAGTGGCTTGAAACTGATTTCCCATAGTCACCCATCATAATCGAAGCTGAGATGATTCATACTACCTTGATTAGGTCAAATATCTATAATAATAATATCTTCATATAAATAATGATCTAACCAATTTGACAACACTGCATCATATATGACATAACTACTATATATGAAGCTGAGTATCAATGAACTTTAAAATATTTTGTTTAGTGGAATTGTTACAAAGAAAATGAAAAATAAAATAAAATAGTATGATGTGGTATGTACAGTCACCCTTCTTATCAGACTTTGAATAAATTTATAATCTAACAGCAAAATGAGCTTTTTGCTTTAAAAAGGAAAAAAAGGATAGTAGGTGGGAGTTTTTATTATATGAAAATGTATAGCATCAATAATTGCAATTTAATTAGACACAAAATATATAAATATAGTTTTTTTATTTGTGATATTAAAGATATTATGAGATTTTTTAAAAAGATATTAAGATTAAAATAAAATGGTAAAAAAAATTATAATTAAATATAAAATGTGTTTACTATTAGTTTTAACTATGTTTATAGAGCCAATAAATAAAATAATATGAACGGAATTACCATTTTTCTTATAGATTAGGAACTTACTATCCATACTATATATATGTATAATTTATTTAATAATTGTTTTTTCTAAAATTCAAAACTTATAAACTTAAAATTCTGTAGGACTTAAGAGTAGATAGGAAGCTATAGAATAACAAATGCCATAAAAGTTTCAACAAAAACAATGATTAAATAACAGAGTATTTTCCGTTAGAAAAGTCATACCAGCATAAGCATGTGAGTTCATTTATAGCATTATCTTTTTTCTTGGTAAGATAATTCAATTATAATATACCAATTTGGTACTATTAAATAACAACCATATAATAACTAATTTACTGTATTTTGAAAACCTTATATTCTGTCAGTTTCTCCCAATCTTGCCTTAAAAGCAAAAAAATTGATGGACTACTTTTTAGATACAGTATAATTATTTTCTCAAACTATAACAACCCATCAAAAAATTCAGAATCTTGATATACCAAATTAAACATGGCAAGAAAAAACTTTATTTTACATTGTAATATACTGTTAATTACTAGTTTCTTGACATTTTTGTTTTTGGTAACAGAAGGGGCACCTCAGAGTGCATTGGTAACTCAAATCCCTGGCTTCAATGGCACTTTTCACTCAAAACATTATGCTGGGTTTGTGTTCTTTTTGTGTTTTTTGATAAAAAGGTCTCAACTTTATCTTGATTTTTGAACTTTTCTGAATGTTTCTTGAAAAATGGGTTTTCAGGTATGTTAACATAGATGAAAGTCATGGAAAGAATTTGTATTACTATTTTGTTGAATCTGAAAGAAATCCATCAAAGGATCCAGTTGTTCTTTGGCTTAATGGTGGACCTGGCTGTTCAAGCTTTGATGGCTTTGTCTATGAGCATGGTAACAACCCTTCTGTCGGAAAATTACATTATATGTACTAGGTTGTACTTTTTTTTATAGTAGATGTAGATCTCCTTTTGTTTTTATAGTTGTACAAGGGACTAATAGCACGTTTGGTTTATCTTTAGGGTAAAGAGTCTTTACATTATCAGTGTATTTTCACATGTTGTAGTTGATAACCTCTCTTATTCTTTATGTTAGTAGTCTCGCTTTTTATGGAAGCAACCACTAATGCTTGCATTAGAGTACAAACCCCGCTAAAGTGGGATGTTTCGTGCACCGAATTGCCCTTTTTTATTGTCATTTGATAGTTATTAACTCATACTTGTAGTTATCTTTTAAGTGATCTGCTAGTGTGAAAATGCTTTTTTTGACACATTCAATGTATAAAAGTTGAAAACTTTTTAATATTTTACATAGATAATAGGTCAACCAAAACTGTGTTTTTGACAGTCTCTGCAATTGACATAAAAATGTTGATTTCTTCCTTGACAGATTTGAAAATTCTTTTAACCAGCTCAAGTAAAAGATGTTAGTTGGAAATGTAGTCCATAGAGATGCAGTTGCTATTCTTATTCATCATAAACAAAGGATTTCTTTTACATATCTTTTTGTTGTTTTTTTATAGTAAGAAAGGGTATTTCTTTACATTGCAGGGCCCTTTAATTTTGAGTTGGGAAAGCCAAGTACTAGCCTGCCTTCTCTGCATAACAATCCATACAGTTGGTCCAAGGTTATTATTTGTGTTAATTCTACTTTTATCATATGCTTACATTTCATTAGCCACTCATTATGATTTGATTCTTCCAGGTTTCCAGTGTAATATATCTGGATTCTCCCGTTGGTGTTGGATTATCTTACTCGAAAAATAAATCTGACTACGTGACAGGAGACTTAAAGACTGCATTTGATACCCATTCGTTTCTTCTCAAGGTAATATTACATAAACTTGGGTTGATAGTTAAATTTACTAGTTTTTATGCTAACTATGTCCTAACTCATTTGTTGTTCTACTAATTGATGCTCTTTCTAGTGGTTTGAGATCTACCCGGAGTTCCTCACGAACCCATTTTACATATCTGGAGAGTCTTATGCAGGAATATATGTGCCAACTTTGTCTTACGAAGTAGTAAAAGGTAATGTGGATCTTAAATGAACATGTATTGGTTGATGTGGTGGGCTAAACAAACTAACTTTCTTCTGCTTATGTCTTTTAGGTATTGATGCTGGAGTAACGCCCGCTATCAACTTTAAGGTATATATTATTTCAAGATTTTCACGTGTTAACTAGTTGTCTGGGCTGTAAACTCTTAACGTTCTATTGCACACAGGGTTACATGGTGGGAAATGGTGTGACAGATGAGATAATAGACGCTAATGCTCTTGTTCCATTTCAACATGGTATGGGCCTCATTTCAGATGACTTATACGAGGTAATTACTTCTTCTTCTTTGATTTTTTAGTGCTTGAATCATTGACTTCTGAACTGTTTTAGATTTCTGGAAGTCATAGCTGGCAAAAGATGATGTTTGAAGCCTCAAATGCTTTTAATTAGGACATGTTCCAAATTATTGTAGCATAACACATTGGAGCCTTACTAGCTTCTGGTATATATGAGAAGGTTTGTCAAACATAGATGAAATTGCCAGAAGATAGTGATCAGTTTTAATCCGCCAAAAAAGATGTTACAAAACAAATGTCAAGCTATGTGTATACATCTACCACTCCAATATATCAGCAAAAACATAATCATTGCCTCGTTGTCTATTAGCAACTGGTCTCTGATTATTCTTTTTCATGCTCAGGAAGCTACTGTTGCATGCCATGGAAATTTCTACGAACCAGCGGGTAGTAATTGTTCAGACAAGCTTAATAGAATTGATCAGGTAAGGTGTTATTCTGTCATACTTGACACATTTCGTCGAGACAGCAATTCGTTGCACTGCTTTATTGACCCAAATTTACCTTTTCGCCTATTGCAGGTAGTTAATGATCTAAACATCTATGACATTCTAGAACCGTGCTACCACAGCAAAGAACCTAGTGTAATTACCACTGGTAACTCAAAATTGCCCATGAGCTTTCGTAAACTAGGTGAGACAGAAAGGCCTCTTCCTGTCAGAAAAAGAATGTTTGGCCGTGCATGGCCTTTTAAAGCTCCAGTAAGAGCGGGACATGTCCCAACTTGGCCGGAAATTCTCAATGGTTTAGATGTCCCTTGTACTGTAAGTCACTCTTGATTTTGTGTTTCCTTTTGTTTGTTCTCTAATAATGGCTCTCCATTGAATTCCCAACTTAACTAATTTTATAACAAAACATGTCAATTACTCTAGCTATGCATCCTTTTTATCTTTTAAGCATTCTTATGCACTTATTCTATTGTCCAACTGTTGTAAATTTTAACTTCTTTCAAACTTGTTTTGTTCCCTCTTTGAGGAATTCATTTCTTGCTTTTGAAGCTTCTCAAGGACTTTCTTATTTTGGAACCCTCACTTATCCTTTCATGACCTCTTTAATGGAGTGGATTTCCTTACCTCTGACTCTTTTAGCATCATGGCGGTTTAATCTTCAACAGACACATAATCTGAAATGAAATATGCAGGATGATCGTGTTGCTACTGCGTGGCTAAACAATGAAGATGTTCGTAAAGCAATTCATGCTGAACAAGTAAGATACAATTTTCTCGTCTTGTACTAGCTTTAAAGATGATGATTTACCTTTACTGCAAAAACCAAAACAAAAAAATAAAGTTGGTGATTTATAGTTCAATCCTATGATCCAACAGACAACGGTGATAGGTCCCTGGGAGCTATGCACAGCCAAAATAGGTCTAAGTCATGATTCTGGAAGCATGATTCCGTATCACAAAAACCTCACAGCTCGGGGATATCGGGCACTCATATACAGGTTCAATAGATTACTAAGTCTCTAACTGCTCTCTATGCATTTTTTTTCTTTCTTTTGAATTACTCATGTAATATTATGTAAAACACCTACAGAGAGAAAACTGGTTGTCCTGTGCATTTCATGTATATTCTGTTGTCTAAATGCCTAAAGCACATACTTATTGGGATTATAAAACTACTTGGTTTCTCGAATACGATAGCCCCCCATGTTAAGTACACACTACTCATGAAATAAAAACAATGGTTGAAGTTTTGCAACTATCTCTTACCAGATAGCAGGTTGATATTACATACTGTGGAGATGTGAAAACAACGATACAACTGATACAAATCTGACCTCATCTATGGTTTCTCATGCTCCAATTTAAATGCGTTGTGTAAATGTTTTGACTTGTCAATGATTAGCATGGTACACTAGTCCTCAAAAAAGAGACGAGTGTCTACATATGCGCTACTAGTAGATCTGTAGCAGTTACTCCTATGTCCCATCTTATATGACACTCTTTCCATTTTGGTGACGTCTTAAAATGTTTGACATGATTTTCTATATACTACTTTGAATGTTGATTCGATGTTTTCCCTATGAAACTAAGACGAGTGACTACATATGTGCTACTAGTAGATCTGTAGCAGTTACTCCTATGTCCCATCTTATATGACACTCTTTCCATTTTGGTGACGTCTTAAAATGTTTGACATGATTTTCTATATACTACTTTGAATGTTGATTCGATGTTTTCCCTATGAAACTAACTTTTTATGTAAAAAGGTATTTTCCGTAAGATTTCCAACAATTTAAACCATTACTATAACATGTTCTTCCACTAATCTCATGTAGTAGGCTGCCTAAGGTAAATGTTGATAGTGAGCATGTACCTGATCACACACAAATTATCCGAGATCTTTTTTTATGCTATAACCAGAACGATTATGTTAATCTTTTTGTTTGTTGCAGTGGGGATCACGATATGTGTGTACCATTCACTGGTTCAGAAAAATGGACAAGATCACTTGGATATCCAATCGTGGATAAATGGAGGTCTTGGTATGTGAATGAACAAGTTGCAGGGTATGTTCGTGTTTTCACCTTCTAAATCATGTTCATGTTTAACTTCTCTAATGTATTGCAACTCTGTAAAATCCATTTTAAATGGTTAAATCTTTTCTGCAGTTACATACAAGGTTATGACAACAACCTCATTTTTATAACTATTAAGGTATGTTCATATTAAGAAAAAAAATTCATTTTTCTATTTTTTCTCTTTGATTCTATCATTGATTTCCGATATATTCAGGGATCTGGACACACTGTGCCTGAGTACAAACCACGAGAGGCGTTGGCATTCTATTCCCGCTGGCTAGAGGGCAAGAACATATGATGATATGAAGACTGAATTAGTAGACATCAAGTCCAATTATTTCTGAGATTCAAAAGAGATTTTTTTCTTTTTCCTTGTGAGTACTCTTAACAGGAGAATTTTATAAAAGAGAAAACAAGGGAGAAGAATATTGGATTTTTACCATGTATTTGAATATATATATTTATCCAATAAGAAATGATAATTTCTCTGTTTATCCAATTTATCTTCTGACTGTTAAAGCATGTTCATATCAATTTCTACGTGTTAAAGAAATCTACTAAATATGTATGAATTTTAAATTTGAAATCCGGTAATTCATAGATCAATAGATTCGGTTGTATCTCACGTTCGTAAACTTCAAATCATAAATTTGACAAAAACTGTTAAGTTTATATATTCAATGGACTATTTTACCCCTCTCTTGAATATAAGAGACTTTTTTTTTGTAATTTTATCAGTCAAACATTACAAAGATCTAAGATCATAAGTTGATAAAATACAAACTCATCAGATATTAAAGAACATTAAACAATATAAGTATTAGATAATAACCAATTTCCTCTATAATTTGACTTTTAACTGTATATTAAAAACTAGAGTAAATTAATCTTGACTTAAAAGCAAAAATTGATTGAGTAGTTATTATAATGATGTTTCACTTCATTTTCTGAAACTATAAAAACCCCATCAAAGAATTCTTCTCTTAAGAATCTTGATACACCAAACATGGCAATAAAAATCAATTTTTTACAGTGTTATATAGTTTTAACATTCTTGGTATTTTTGTTTTTGTTAACAGAAGGAGCACCTCAGAGTGCACTGGTAACTCAACTCCCTGGCTTCACTGGCAAATTTCAGTCAAAACATTATGCTGGGTTTGTATTTTTTATTTTTCTGTGTTTTTTTGATAAAAAGATATAAACTTTATCTTGATTTTTGTACCTTTTTTTTTAATATATCTTGAAATGGGTTTTCAGGTATGTTAATATAGATGAAAGTCATGGCAAGAATATGTATTACTACTTTGTTGAATCTGAAAAAAACCCATCCAAGGATCCAGTTGTTCTTTGGCTTAATGGTGGACCTGGCTGTTCAAGCTTTGATGGCTTTGTCTATGAGCATGGTAACAACTCTGATTCTACTTACGCGTTGGGCTGAATTTGGGCGGATTAATGTTAACAGTTCATGTAACAGCTCATTCTTTTGTTCTATACATTGCAGGACCTTTCAATTTTGAGTTGGGAAAGACAAATGGTAGCTTGCCTATTCTGCATAACAATCCATACAGTTGGTCTAAGGTTATTATTTGTGTTAATTGTACTTTTAGCATATACTTACATTTCATTAGCCACTCATTATGATTTGATTCTTCCAGGTTTCCAATATAATATATCTGGACTCTCCTGTTGGTGTTGGATTATCTTACTCGAAAAATAAATCCGACTATGAGACAGGAGATTTAAAGACTGCATCAGATACCCATTCGTTTCTCCTCAAGGTAAAACTATATAAATTTACTAGTTTTACGCTAGTTATGTCCTGACTCATTTGTTGTTCTGCTAAATGATGCTTTTGATAGTGGTTTGAGATCTACCCGGAGTTCCTCATGAATCCATTTTACATAACTGGAGAGTCTTATGCTGGAATATATGTGCCAACTCTGGCTTCTGAAGTAGCAAAAGGTAATCTGGATCTTAAATGAACATGTATTGGTTGGTGCTAGGCAGGGGATAAACAAACTAACCTTCTGCGGCTTATGTTTTATAGGTATTGATGCTGGAGTAAAGCCTGCAATCAACTTCAAGGTATATACGTTTCAAGATTTTCACGCGTTAACCAGTTGTCTGGGCTGTAAACTGATCTTTATGTTCTATTGCACAGGGTTACATGGTGGGAAATGGCGTGACAGATGAGAAAATAGACGGTAATGCTCTTGTTCCATTTCAACATGGTATGGGCCTCATTTCAGATAAATTATTCGAGGTATTTGGTTCTTCTTGTGCTTGAATCATTTGACTTCTGAACTTTTTTAGAATTCAAAAATCCACAAAAAAAGATGTTACTAAATAAGCTATGTTTATACATTTACCACTCCAATATAATAGCAACTGGTCCCTGATTATTCCTTTTCATTCTCAGGAAGTCACTGTCGCGTGCCATGGAAATTTCTATGAACCAGGGAGTCAGAATTGTAAAGACAAGCTTAATGAAATTGATCAGGTTAGGTGTTATTCTGTGATACTTGATTCATTTTGTGGCGACATGAACAATAAGCAATTCATTGTTCTGGTTTATTGGTCCAAATGCACCTTTTTCGCCTATTGCAGGAAGTTAATGATCTAAACGTGTATGACGTTCTAGAACCATGTTACCACAACACCGAACCTAGTGCAATCACCAATGATAACTCAAGATTGCCAATGAGCTTTCGTAAACTAGGTGAGACAGAAAGGCCTCTTCCTATCAGAAAGAGAATGTTTGGCCGTGCTTGGCCTTTTAAAGCTCCAGTAAGAGACGGACTTGTCCCAACTTGGCCGGAGCTTCTCAATGAGTTAACCGTCCCTTGCACTGTAAGTCACTCGCTCTTCATTTTTTGTTTGTTCTCTTTAACAGACACATAATCTGAAATGAAATATGCAGGACGATCGTGTTTCTAGTGTGTGGCTAAACAATGAAGATGTTCGTAAAGCAATTCATGCTGAACAAGTAAGATATAATTTTCTCATCTTGTACTAACTTTAAGATATAAGTGCAAAAACCAAAACAAAAAAATAAAGTTGGTGATTTATGGTTCAATCCTATGGTCCAACAGACAACGGTTATAGGTCCCTGGGAGCTATGCACGGACAGCATAACTTTCAGTCACGATGCTGGAAGCATGATTCCGTATCACAAAAACCTCACAGCTCATGGATATCGAGCACTCATATACAGGTACCACTAGATTACTGAGTGATCTCAACTTCTTTCTATTCATTTTTCCATCCTCCTGTATTACTCGTGTAAAACACGAATAGACATTGACTAAGACACATATTTGTTTGTTGCAGTGGGGATCACGATATGTGTGTACCACACACTGGTTCAGAAAAATGGACAAGTTCACTTGGATATCCAATCGTGGATAAATGGAGGCCTTGGTATGTGAACGAACAAGTTGCAGGGTATGTTCGCGTTTCACCTTCTAAATCCTCTTCATGTTTTTTTAACTTCTATAATGTGTTGCAATTCATTTTAAATGCTGAAATCTTTTGTGCAGTTACACACAAGGTTATGCAAACAACCTCAGTTTTCTGACTATTAAGGTATATTCATATCAAAGAAATATTTTTCATATTATATTTTTTTTCCCTTTGATTTAATTGATTGATTTACGAAATCTTCAGGGATCTGGACACACCGTGCCTGAGTACAAACCACAAGAGGCGTTGGCGTTCTACGCCCGGTGGCTAGAGAGCAAGAAGATATGATAATGAAGACTAAATTAGTAGACATTGTTAAGTCCAATTATTTCAGAGATTTTTATTTCTCCCTTAACAGGAGAAAAGAAGGGAGAATGATATTGGATTTTTACCATGTAATATTCCAGTCTGCAATAAGAAATTAAAACATTTGCTTTGTCCAATTGCATGATACCTTTTTACACTATTATGCTGCTTTGATCGTCACTTTTTTTGAGCTGAGATCCATCGAAAACAATATTTCTATCCCACAAAGGTAGAAGTAAGATTTACATACATTCTACCCTCTTCAAACCCCACTTAAGGGATTACCCTGGGTATGATATTGTTGTTATCTTGTTGATTTAAGTAGGTGTGAAAAAAAACCAAAAAGCTAAATGATTTTACCAATTACAAACAAAGCTTAAAATGCGATCTCTGCGACCTAATTTAATTAGACACAAAAAAAGGGGTTTTTTTTTTATATTGGTATGTCATATTCCATGAGATTTTTGTGGCCGGAGAAGTACTATTTTGTATCTTCGAATATATTTTTTGTTAATTTATGATAAATTTGAAGGATCAAAATTATTAATTTGAAGTAATTATTTTGAACCTTTTCTCAAATATAAGAGACCATTTTTGTTAATTTGCGACAAATTTAAAGGATCAAAGCAAATCTCTCAAAGTTTATTTTCAATAGGGAAAAGGGTTAAAAACTCCCTTAACGTATTGAAAATAGTTTTAAAATGCCCTCCTTCCATCTATTGGATCAAAATTGCCCTTAACGTTTTTTTTAGGTTTAAAAATGCCCTCTTTTGACAGAATTATGACATGGCATTAGTGGGTCAAATAATTAAACAAGTGGCATTAATTTATTGGTCCACATGAATTTTTAACCCACCCACATAGGTCATAACCGACCCGTCCATAATGAACCAAGCTAGCAAACCCCAAAACAATCTAACCCATCAATTCATTATCATTTTACGCCTATTTTCAAATCTGTTGCTCATACTGAAATTTTCAGTATAAATCTACAATCCTTTGGATAGATCCTTTTATTGGACTCTAAAACATATCTCACAAAATCATTGAAGTAAAATTCAATGGTAATAAGGCCAAATACGTCGAACCAATGAATCAATCTTATGAAAAAAAATCAATGGTATAAATAGAGGATAGATTCATATACCATATCAGCTCATACTGATACTACTGTGAAAGTTCCTCTTCAATCGTTCATGAACTTATTTGACCTTTGATGAGACCCATTTATATTCATTATAAATTACAACCAATATACTTCTAGTAAATTAACCTTAAAATGCCAAGTATAAAAATTGAAGTTTCAGTCTTCCTCTTATCAAAGTTATTTTCAAAGCTTAAGAACACATCTTATTAAGTCATATATTCCCTTCTTACCATCATCACATTCTAAGATCAAAACCCAAAGAAACCTTCTTCTTTTTTAGCATACAGAGATATTGGGAACAAATCTGAAAATGGAGGTGTAAAATAGGAATTGACGGGATAGACTGTTTTGGGGTTTGCTAGCTTGGTTCACTATGGACGGGTCGGTTATGACTTATGTGAGTGGGTTAAAAATTCATATGGATCAATAAATTAATGCCAATTGTTTAATTATTTGACCCACTAATGCCATGTCATAATTCTGTCAAAAGAGCGCATTTTTAAACCTAAAAAAAACGTTAAGGGCAAATTTGATCCAATAGGTGGAAGAAGGGCATTTTTAAACCATTTGTAATACGTTAGGGGCATTTTTAACCCTTTTCCCTTTTCAATATTAGTATTTCTATCGAAATCCAGACGTATATATCGACTCGAGATATATTTAAGCCACATAGTGTGGTTAATTAAGTAATGTAACTAAAATGCATAATTGAAGTACCATAAACTTGTTTTCAAATGTAAGACTTTCACTTAGTCATTTTCCCAGTTAAACATTACAAAATCTAAGTACACAAGTTGATAAAATACCCCTCAAACATAAGAGACCTTTTTAGGCAATTTCTCAATCAAGCATTACAAAAATCTAAATCATAAGTTCATAATTGACTTTTTACTAGAACTGTCAATGGGCTAAAAGTATATTTAATTTGTATTAAAAAAAGTATAATTTTTTAGGTTGTAATTGTTCTTTAGTTTCCAAATTTGTTATTTCAATTTTTTCGTATTTATTTATTTGTGAAAAAAGATTACTATTTTAATATTTTTTGTTAGATTTTTATTTAGAATTATTGAAACAACGTCACTATTTGCCACATTTGTTATGCAAATCTTCTCATTTTTTGATGTTAGATTATAATTTGAAGCATCACTAATCATATGTATAATGAATGTTATAATAGTAATTATTATGTATTTTTTTCATATAATTTTGTTAGACATATTAAAAATTGAGAAATTTTCAGAAATAACAAAGATAATAGATATAATAAGGCTCTATATTTATAGTTTTAGTAATTGTGCTCTATATGTGTCACGCCCCGAGCCTACACCCTGGGCGGGACCGGCACTCGGAGACCATCGCTGGCCCCAAGCGAACCCTTGGCCCGGCTTTCTTAACTCAGCGGAAACCTAACTCAACAGAATAACTTAATGTCATGCAAAGACATAAAACAACTTAACTGATGAAATCTGGCCCAAAAGGGCAACTCGAGTCTCAAAATAGAATATTTACATATATACATAGATGAGAAACTCAATACTAACTGACTGACTGTCTATGAAGCCTCTAACATATTGAGATGGATGTTGGGACAGACCCCGCAACATCCTAATAA